>NC_067115.1:31344186-31554186 GCF_021347895.1 Acanthochromis polyacanthus
TCATCAGCTTTATTCCTCTGTAGTTGCCACAACTCTGCACATCTCCCTTGTTCTTAAAGATGGGCACCAGCACACTTCTCCTCCATTCCTCGGGCATCTCCTCACTATCTAAGATCCTGTTGAACAACCCAGTCAGAAACTCTACTGCTACCTCTCCGAGACACTTCCATACCTCCACAGGTATATCATCAGGACCAAGTGCCTTTCCACTCTTCATCCTCTTCATTGCTGATAACTCCTACTCCATTTCTCTTCCTATCTACACCCATGACTAGAACAACTTGAACCCTGCTCCTAAACTTCTAGCTTTTCACTACCTTCCACCTGGTCTCCTGGACACACAGTATGTCCACCTTCCTTCTCTGCATCATGTCAACCAGCTCTCTACCTTTTCCTGTCATAGTTCCAACATTCCAAAGTCCCTACTCTCAGTCTAGACTCTTGTGTTGCTCTTCTCTCTGTTCTACGAACACACCTTCCTCCCCTCCTTCTTCGACCAACAGTCGTCCATTTTCCACCGGCACCCTGTAGGTCGACATCACTGATGACGGTCGTTGTTAACCCGGGCCTCGACCGATCCGGTATGGAAGTCATTCATTTGATTTGCATGTTGATTTGACCATAGTTTTACGTCAGATACCCTTCCTGACACAACCCTCTGTATTTATCCGGGCTTGGGACCGGCACAATAAGACACTGGCTTGTGTCCCCTTGCGGCTACCTCTCACATCAACATTGCATTTTGGTCAATACAACTGCTGCTCACTGGATATTTTCTCTTTTTCAAACTGTTCTCTGTAAACTCTAGAGATGACTGTGTGTGAAAATCCCAGTAGATCACAGTTTGTGAAATACTCAGACCAGCCCGTCTGGCAACAACCATGCCACGTTCAAAGTCATTTAAATCCCCTTCCTTCCCCATTCTGAGGTTTGAACTTTAGCAAGTTGTCTTGACCACGTCTACATCAATAAATGCATTGAGTGATTGGCTGATTAGCTATTTGTGTTAACAAGCAATTGAACAAGTCTACTTAATAAAGTGGCCAGTGAGTGTATAGAAACAGATATTTCACAACATTTTTAGGCCACATTGAGCTTACTAATAGCACAAAAAATAAGTGTAATCTTCTCCACAAAGGCTCAGAGGAAAAAGTATTCAACCTTACAGTCAAAATTTTCTTGAGCCTTCTTTGACATTCATGACCACCAATTAAAAATATTCGGATAGATTCTCACAAGCTTCTGACTTCTCTCTTTTCTACATTTTAGCCTCCTCCTCATGTGCAAAGCCTCCAGTTCACTAATGCTCTCTAAATTTTGTGCTGAAACTACAACAGAACAGACCTGCTTCCATGCTTTGCTATTGCTTTACATGTCTTTCCACTTCTGATGCGACTTCAGGTGAGACGCACGAATGAATTTTTCACTGAATTGTCCATAGATGTTTCCTTTAAGATGCAAAGCAAATACATCACAGAGAAAATGAACTGCTTACCTAATCCATAGCAGGAGAAAGAGAAGAATGAAGGCCAACATGACAGCAGCGATCAACAGAGCAACTGGGAACTTCCATGAACCTGTAAATATATGATCAGCACAAACACTAAATTCTTAGGTTGAACAGGGAATGACAAGAGCAGAAGTAATTTTAGCAACTTTCTCATATGAAGTGTATTTGTTGGGTGTGAGTTTTTGTTAAAGGTTCATCCAGTGCTTTGCTAGACAAAGTTGCAATTAAATGTTAAGCAGCAATTAACGGGGAAAGCGCTGTATGTTAGGATCCCCTATGGTGTGGATTCTATATAATCTGTAACTTACGTGATGCAACATTCAGATATAAGGTGGAGTTATGACGTCCTCTCGTGTTCTGAGCTTCACAGTAATAATTCCCACTGTGTTCAGCTCTGAAGTCAGTCATGGTGAAGGTCTGTCCTGAATGAAGTGGTGAGTCTTCATTCTCCTTGTACCAGGTGTAGTTAGCTGCTGGGTTAGCATCACTGCTGCAGGTCAGAGTCACTGAACTTCCCTCCATTATCTCACCAGATGGGCTCACTGACACAGAGGGAAGCTTTGGAGCATCTGGAGGACAATATGTAGAGACAGAAAAGAAGTTACTTCAAAGTGTCCTGGAAGCTTTTATTTCAGTTCAGAGACAGACTTCACTACAAATTGACATTCTTTCGACTTGCCTGAACAAAGTAAATAGTGTTTTTATATATTTTTAAGCCCAGTTGATGTACTGATGTTTACTTACACAGGACATTTATGAACAAAGACACAGACTGATCATCAGATTTGCAGTCGTAGAATCCTCTGTCCTCAGAGCTGATGGAGGTGAAATGATAAGTTCCTCCTGATCCCAGAGGCAGACTTTGGTTCCCCTTGTACAAAGTGTTTTCAGCTGCTGGGTTAGCATCAGTGCGACAGGTCAGAGTCACTGAACTTCCCTCCACTATCTCACCAGATGGACTCACTGACACAGAGGGAAGCTTTGAAGGGTCTGGAGATTGATGCAGATAACATATTATAGTGTGATGGTTTGTTCAGACACATCAAGCACAGCTGGTGACCATTATTTTCATAAAATAAATGAGAATTCTAGAGACATTTAACCTTAGTACTAAATATCACATGTTAATACTTCATCATCGTTGATTTCATCAATAATCAGTGTTGCATAGGTAAAAGTAATGCTAATTATGAAGGCGAACATCAGAGTTTCTGCTTTTCCATTCTCTTTTGAAATAAATAATAAATAGTAAAAACCTTTAAAATGACAGTACACTATGATGTACAGTACGGTGGGATGTCCTCTTGAGTCCCACATATTACAGGTAACACACTGTCTGGATACTGTGAGCCAAGGTTTGACATTTAGTGAAGTAAACTCACACACTGATGGAGACCGGTGAGCTTCATGTCCTTTGAAAGCACAGGAGATCTTTTCTCCAGGATTAAAGGAACCTGTGTAAGTAGAAGTTTGTTGTTTTGAGATTTTCTGTTCGTTCTTGAACCAGATGTAGGAAAGATGATCAGCTGGACTGCAGCTGCTGTGACACTTCAGCTCTGCCTCCGTTTGAGACTGATGGACTGATATTATTCTGGTCACCTGCACCTGCAGAGCTGAATGTGAGAACACAACAGAAATGTCATGAATCAATATGTGCTCTCATAAACACATTCTATATTTTAAATCCTTCTGTGCATTCATGTACACTACCAGTAAAAATGTATTTTCACCAAATTTATACATTGTAGATTCTCAATAAAGACATCAAACTAAAGCAAGACGTGGAATTATGTATCAAACAAACAATTGTGAAATAACTCTAAATATGTTTTATATTTTAGATTCTTCAAAATAACCACCCTTTGCTTTGATTACTGCTTTACACACTCTTTTCATTCTCTCCATGAGCTTCATGAGGTAGAACCTGAAATGGTTTTCACTTCACAGGTGTGTCTTGTCAAGGTTCATTTCTGGAATTTCTTGCCTTCTTAATGGGGTTGGGACCATCAGTTGTGTTGTGCAGAAGTCAGGTTGGTACACAGTTGACAGCCCTATTTGACAACTGTTAGAATCCATATTATGGCAAGAACCAATCAGCTAAATAAAGAGAAACCACAGTCCATCATTACTTTAAGAACTGAAGGTCTGTGAGTCCAGGAAATTGCAAAAATTCTGAATGTATCCTTAAGTGCAGTCACAAAAACCATCAGACGCTACAACCAAACTGGTTCACATGAGGACTGCCCCAGGAAAGGAAGACCAAGAGTCCCCAGATAGCAAACTATGGGTGAATCAATGTTGAATCTATGTTGAGACCAACAAGTCCTCAAATTCATACGACCGCATCAGTCGTATGCACCATGCACCGGAATACGACTCGTGAGAGCGTATTTACGTTAGCGCCCCTACGGGGAAAAGGAACGCATTACGGGATTTAATTCACGAAACGGCTTTTCCGTCGCAAAACGGCTTTTTCCTCACTTTCCCAACACGGGTTTAGGGTTATGGTTAAGGTTAGGGTTAGGGATAGGGACAGGGATAGTGTTAGATAAAAGTTTGTTCATGGTGACGTTTCACCTGCGACTCCAGAGTGTCGATATTTACTCAACCGCTAGAGGTCGCATACGTCAAAACGTAATACTGGGTCGTAATACGGGCGTGTACAGACGACCTATGTGGTCGTTTTTTTGTTTGAGGACAGGCTGGTTGAGACCTAACGTAGAAATTATACAGAAAGTGCAAGGTTGATACAATGTTGAGTCAACGTTTGCTTACATAGATTACATGTTTGCAAACATAGATTCAACATTAATTAAACATTGACCTGTCAAACATTTTAATTAAACCAAAATACAATGTAGATTCAATGGCATCCTTTAAACACAAACTTCAATGTTGACAAAATGTTGCTGAATCAACGTTGATCCAACCATCAGTCTTCAACCGTAACCACAATTCAACCTTCTTAACCCTAATTCAACATTGATTTAACATCTTTTGCAATCTGGGTAAAGTGTGATTTATGGTTGAAAAGCAAAGGTTGACTCATCATTTTATCAACCTTGCGCTTTATGTATAATTTCTACGTTAGGTCTCAACATAGATTCAACATTGATTCACCCATAGTTTGCTATCTGGGTCACCTCTGCTGCTGAGGAGAAGTTCATCCCAGTCACCAGCCTCAGAAATGGAAAGTTAACAGCAGCTCAGATTAGAGTCCAGATAAATGCCACACAGAGTTCTAGTAGCAGACACATCTCTACATCAACTGTTCAGAGCAGACTGACCAATCAGGCCTTTATGGTCAAACAGGTGCTAAGAAACCACTACTAAGGAAAAGCAACAAGCAGAAGAGATTTGTTTGGACCAAGAAACACAAAGAATGGACATTAGACCAGTGGAAATCTGTGCTTTGGTCTGATGAGTCCACATTTCAGATCTTTGGTTCCACCTGCCATGGTTTGCGTTTTTTTGGACAATCATTTATTTTTCAGCAGGACAATGACTCCAAACACACCTCCAGGACTATTTGACCAAGAAGGAGAGTGATGGAGTGCTGCATCAGATGACCTGGCCTCCACAGTCACCTGACCTAAACCCAATCCAGATGGTTTGGGATGAGATGGACCACAGAGTGAAGACAAAAGGACCAACAAGTGCTCAGCATCTCTGGGAACTCCTTCAAGACTGTTGGAAAACCATTTCAGGTTCTACCTCATGAAGCTCATGGAGAAAATGCCAAGAGTGTGGAAAGCTGTAATCAAAGCAAAGGGTGGCTATTTTGAAGAATCTAAAATATAAAACATGTTTTGACTTTTTCACACTTTTTTACTACATAATTACATATATGTTCATTCATAGACTTGACATCTTCAGTGAGAATCTACAAAATATAAAAAAGATATAAAAAAAATATTATTTATATATTATAAAAAATAAGCAGTCATGAAAATAAAGAAAAAACCTTTAAATGAGAGGATGTGTGTCTAAACTTTTGACTGGTCATCTACATCAGTTTGTGTTCACAGTACCTGTGACAGTCAGAGTTGTTCCAGGTAAATTGCTCTTCCATTCAAACCATCGTGCTATAAATTTAAATTGATATTGGGCTGAATCAGTTACTCTCAGGTCTCTGATCCTCAGAGTGGAGCGTCTTTTCTTGTCAAAGACCTCAACACGACCTTCATACTCAGAGTCTTCTCTGAGGTCCTCAGGCTGACGACTACGTTCAGGACTGAACCAGAATGTTGTCAAATCCGATGTTTTATGACTGTATGTGCATGAAATGTCCACTGATGATCCTTTGGGGATGCAGATGCTTCTTTGGGTGTAAAACACACTGTTACAGGGTGATTCATGAACACCTAGAAGAAGATTAAAGCATTTCAAAAATTATTGTCAGTAACATGTTGACTCCATCAATACAGATCAGGTGATACTGTTGTTGGAACACTGACAGCAGTAGTGGATCAATGAAAAACAGGCAGGAGATATGAGGACTCTAGTATTAAAAATACAGACAGTGATGGTAAAAAATTACAACTCACACAGTGAAGGAGATGGAAGCTTCTCATATCTTTTAACAGCACATGCAATGCTGTCTGAATTATCAAAGTATTTGTCAATAGAAGGTGTTTCTGTGTGAAGGGTCTTTCCATTCATGTACCAGACGTAGGAATAATGATCAGGTAGACGACAGCTGCTGCTACACGTCAGCTCTGCCCAGGAAGATGTCCAGACTCCTGTGCGTATCACCTTCACCTGGAGAGCTGTATGTGTAAAGAAAGAAATGTTATTTTAACTGTTGTCCAGTAGTAGCAGTAGCATGTTTCACATCCTCATATTGTCAGTAGAAAATCTTACCTGTGACAGACAGAGTGACTCCAGGTGAACCAATAGTTTTCTGTCCTGGTTGGTTTGTTCTGAACATGAACTTGTATTTAGCTGAGTCGCTGATTCTCAGGTCTGTGATTTTCAGAGTGCAGCTGTTTTTATCACAACGATACTGTACACGATCTGCAAACTCTGAATCTGTCATCAGATCTACAGGCTGATTAAGTTTCTTCTTAGTAAACCACACAGCTTCCTCAACCACAGTGACATTCTCCTTTACTCTGGATGGGTATGTGTAGGTGCAGCTTATGTCCACCTCTGATCCTTGTAAGGCACAGATCTGAGTAGAAGAGTACCTCACTCTATAGCCAGCGTCACCCTGCACCACTGAAACACAGAGCACATCAGAAAATAGGATTCATTCTTCTGGTGTTAAAGGAGATATCCAAATTCTCTCCTGGTCACATCGATGTGCACTGAGACAGGACATCACACATCATTAAACATTTACACATATCTATAGTTGCACAAAGCAGTTAAAAGCTAATTTCCTTCTGTGTTCTGTTGTTCTTGTTTAAATTCATGTATATTTGATCTTGTATAAGTGCTATGAGAGCACAGAAAACCCCAGAGTCAGTGTCTTTGTAATGTGGTCACATAATCGACCAATGAAGCTGCTTCTAAGGGTTCAGTGAAACAATAGGACAGTAATTAACCCGTGAACCAAGAGGCAGCTGTACTGAAGAACATAAAAGGAAGAGAAGATGTTTTTAGAAAGGAGAAGTGAGGGGTGTGGAGGTGACAAAATGCAGAAAAAACACAAAAGTGTGAAAAGTTCAGGCCTGCTAATATTCAGCACAAAACACATGTACGGCACACATCTAATAAATAAACTGGAGGGTTTGACTGGACTGTCATAATGATGATTATGTGAAAAATATGTTAACATGGTTCAATGTTTATTTTCAGCAGACATCCAATGTTAAAACTTAAACTGAATCTTTGGCACACAAACAATCAAACAAGTCCCACATTAAAAATGCACTTTGTAAATGAATTGTAAACATTTGTTGCTACAAATACACAGAGTTGCAAAATTCAGTAAGATTGAGCAACTTTTCATGAAAATCTCTTGGTGTCATCACTGCCTGATCAATGCTACACTTCACAGAAAACTTTCAAACAGAAATAGGTTTAGCAGCTGCACAGAAATCAACACGATATTTTACAGAACTTTAAAGCTATCACGTGTTCTGTAGATAGATGGTTGATGTGATGTGTCTATTCAGACTCAGTAGTAAATAAAGTACCTGATGAGGAGAGAAGGAAGACAAGAAATCCAGCTTGTGCTGCTTTACATCCCATGGTGGTTCTTTTCTCTCTCTGCTGTGACTGCAGACAAAGTAAAACACATCAACAATTCAAAAACACACAGAATAAATTCTATCAGTCACATGAATGAACACAGTAGTCTCACCTGGAGTGTAGCTGACGGTGACGTTCACCTCACTGAACTTGTTCAGACAAATTTAGTCCTTCACTCGTATTAAAGCTCATTATCGTAAGCTATACAACAGCTTTTGTTGCAGACTGTGTCTGGCAAAGACGGATGTGATCTGCTGTCAGAATTTCTTCTGTTTCACTGTGGTTAGGACACAAACTTTCAGTGGTTTAGGTCACAGTTTCCTTCCTCTGTGGACTGTCGTCACCTGTTCAGATGGATAATATATTCATGAGATCAAGCTTCTCAAGAATTTTTTAATTATGCTTTTGCATATACAACCAATTACCGTAATAATCTAACTTACACATACAGCTAGCAATTTTTTTAGTGTTTATTCATTGTTCTTTTTATGTTAAGTATGGAAGCTATTTGAGGAAACGTGTGGCATTGTGTTTATCCTGTACCTGCTGTGGCACTGTAATTTACTATAAAGGATTATTAAAAGATCTGTCCCATGTCAGTCAGTTACTGTAACACATATCTGTTTCTTCAGTCTGTGCAACATAGTTAAATTAAAATCCATGGCATCTAAGGTGGAATTGGAGATGAATTTATACACTTTACAATTACCATGACCTGGATGACTGAGAACCTACACAGACAGATTCTGTTTTTAGACCTATTTGGCTTATTCAGGACACCTGTGACACCACTAAATTAAATGCATGATTGCAAAGTTAAATAATCACATTTATTTAAAACTTTTGAAGTCTCAAACATTGTTGATGGGGAGGGTTGACATGAAACTGTTTGTAATTACATGTCAGGAGAATTGTTCAGTGGAGCTCTGACTTCTCCAAATCAACACTCAGAGTCGTCTCTCAAGTCAAAGCAAAGTTTTACTTCCAGCAATGAATCAACATGAACAGAGCCCAGTCTGAACCAGTGACTGACAACGTGGGAAACAGCATAGCTTTATACAGAAACGGAAGCATGAGTTACACAACTTGATATGTGTTATCTCCAGTTTGCTGCTTGTTCGGCCCTTGGTTCCTATTTACAGTGCTTCATGGAAAATTACAGCTTCATATGAGTTACACATCACACAGTAATATAATATTACAATGAAAAAGAGAACTTGCTGTGTTATTGTGAGCATTATCTCTGTGGCAATTCATTGTTAGGTTTCATCCTTAAAGTGACAAACTGTAAGACAGGAAGCTATAAGTCAGAACAAAAAAAAATGTTTATTTCTCTTCAATAAAAGCTTAATGCAGGACAATAAAACAACAGCTGTTCCTTGGGAGCTGAAATCCACACTGTATTCCACACTGTCGCCCGCCACAGCAGTGAGAAGGAACTGAAATGTGAATACAGTAGGTAGCTGGATGTTTTTCAAGCTTCATCTGCAACACTTTGAATCTGTTACAAAATGCCAATGTTTGATTTAAATGTGTTTAAATAGAAACTGTACATGCTGTGAAATAGTTTGCTTCTAGTTCCACTTGTCTGCTCAGTATTTCTGAAGTCCAGCGGATTAAATGTCACATCTTACTAATTTTCAGGGACGGCTGGTATAAATGGGCTATCAGGGCTAAGCCCTCCCAGGCAAACACAAAAAAGATGAGAAAATTATTTTTTAAATAACTTACAACAGATTGTTTTAAGTTTAGGTGAAACCAAAGGACTCAACAAGGAATTGTGGATTTGAAACATTTGTCGGACAAAATTAGAAAACATGAATGCAGCACAAGTCACATCGGAAACAGCGTCAAGCTGCCCATGTTAGGAAAAGTTAACATCGCCTGTCAGCTGGATGAGGGCCACCGCATCGCTGTACAGAGGCACAACGAGCTGGTGAAAAAAAATAGACATTCACTATCAAAGATTGTGGACTGAATAAATTTTGTGAAGCACACGAGCTAGCTTTACGGGGATCTGACGAATCCCCCACTTCAACCCAATGCTGCGTATTTCTGGACCTGGTTGACCAATTTTCTTTTTTAGACAGTCAGTTAGCAGATCACCTGTCAAACACACAAGTTGCAAAGTACACGTCCAAGACTAGCCAAAATGAGTTGCGTGATTGTATGTTAGCTGTTTATGAACAAAAAGTGACTGACTGAAATATCGCAGACGGCATTTGTGGCTGTCAAAGTCTTCTGAATGTGTATCTGTGTGTGTGTGTGTGTGTGTGTGTGTGTGTGTGTGTGTGTGTGTGTGTGTGTGTGTGTGTGTGTGTGTGTGTGTGTGTGTGTGTGTGTGGTCAGGTGCTGGCTATACTTGTGGGGACCAAAGCCAGCCACCACTGCTAACTTTCATCCTAAACAATGAAATCTGTACAGGTCTAAAAAGCTTGAATTCTAGTCAGATGTTCTGCTACATGCTGCTGATACTAAAAACTGAACATTAAAACATTTTACAGTAAATGTATCCCCATCCATCACATCCTGCGCAGCATCATTTTCCACTGTGATGTTTTACCATCACTACTTTCTGTTTCCATCAGGTCAGTCCAGTCTGTGATTTCACCGCATCTGTAGAAAGTGAAAAATGATTTGTGAGATATTTCCCAAAACTGTAACAATGCACTTTCTAATGGTTGGGTTTGTACCGATTCTCAACATGTTTGGGAGTTAATGTGAGGTGTACATTCAGACAACAGTACAGATCTGTACTGACCCCAACATGAGGGGATCTGGTGGCTCTGTTGTGCTTTGGGGGGCATTTTGCTGACATGGTTTGGGTCCACTTGTTCACTTAAAGGCAAGAGTCACTGCAAATCAATACAAAGTGTCTCTGAGTGATCACCTTTGTCCTGTGATGAAACATTTGTATCCTGAAGGCAGTGGTCTCTTACAGGCTGACAGTGTTCCCTTAAACAGAGCACAAGGGCTCAATGAATGGTTTGATGAAAATATGAATCTTATTCTGTGGCTTTTACAGTCACCAGATCTCAACCCATCTGAACATTGATAGGAGATTTTGAAGTGATGTGCTAGGCAGCACCATGATCAAAACACCAAATGTTGAAACATTTTGTGAAAGGATGACGATCGTCTTCCAGTGGAGTCCCAGAGACCCAATCGATGTCAATGATCGATGCCAAGGAGGTCTGAAAGGTGTCTGACAGCATGTAGGAACCCAAGACCCCACCACAACACTTTATGATGCTTTTTCATTTCATTTGCCCCCTGTCGGTTAAAAATTACCTCACATGGTGCAAAATGACTGAATATGAATTTATAGGCCAAGATATTTGAACCAAACTATACATTACATTCTATACATATGGCTTGATGTTTCTCTCTCTCACCTCTATCATCTCCACCACTTCATTTGATTCAACTTCATGGCTCGAGGACATCTTCTTCCTAGAAACCAAAATCAAAGGAATCAAGGTTTAAAGTAAATCTTTGAAAGGGAAGGTAAAGACTGCTGATGGATTTGAAGTAGTTTTACCTCATCCACACAATCAAAAGAAGCAGAATGATCAGACTCAAGACCACCAAAGTTAACCTGATGACATTTGGTATTAAAGCTGTTTTCCCTAAAATGAAGATATATTGATATGAGTGCTATTGTATCTCCGTCAGCCTTTTAAATGATATTGTAAGTTAATCAGACAGTCTTTGGATCGTTTGAGTGAGAGTAACGGCGGAAAAATATTCAAGACATCCTCACTGGGAATACTGTTTTCAATGCATGAGTGTTGATTTGTTCTTTAGTGAACATAAAAAACATGTAGAGTTAATTGGAAAAACTTACCTGCCGTAGTCATATATAAGGTGGAGTTATGACGCCCTCTTGTGTTCTGAGCTACGCAGTAATAATTCCCACTGTGTTCAGCTGTAAAGTCAGTGACGGTGAAGATCTGTCCTGATGCTTTAGGTGAGTCTTCATTCTCCTTGTACCAGGTGTAATTAGCTGCTGGGTTAGCATCACTGCTGCAGGTCAGAGTCACTGAACTTCCCTCCATTATCTCACCAGATGGACTCACTGACACAGAGGGAAGCTTTGGAGCATCTGGAGGACAATATGTAGAGACAGAAAAGAAGTTATTTCAAAGTGTCCTGGAAGCTTTTATTTCAGTTCAGTGACAGAATTCATTACAAACTGACGTTCTTTCTACTTGTCTGAATAAAACAAATAGTGTTTTTATGTATTTTTAAGCCCAGTTGATGTACTGATGTTTACTTACACAGGACATTTATGAATAAAGACACAGATTGATCATCAGACTTGCAGTCGTAGAGTCCTCTGTCCTCAGAGCTGATAGAGGTGAAATGATAAGTTCCTCCTGATCCCAGAGGCAGACTTTGGTTCCCCTTGTACAAAGTGTTTTCAGCTGCTGGGTTAGCATCAGTGCGACAGGTCAGAGTCACTGAACTTCCCTCCACTATCTCACCAGATGGACTCACTGACACAGAGGGAAGCTTTGAAGGGTCTGGAGATTGATGCAGATAACATATTATAGTGTGATGGTTTGTTCAGACACATCAAGCACAGCTGGTGACCATTATTTTCATAAAATAAATGAGAATTCTAGAGACATTTAACAGACTTAGTACTAAATATCACGTGTTAATACTTCATCATCGTTGATTTCAACAATAATCAGTGTCGCATAAACAGAAGTAATGCTAATTGTGAAGGCGAACATCAGAGTTTCTGCTTTTCCATTCTCTTCTGAAATAAATAATAAATAGTAAAAATCTTTAAAATGACAGTACACTATGATGTACAGTTCTGTGGGATGTCCTCTTGAGTCCCACATATTACAGGTAACACACTATCTGCATACTGTGAGCAAAGGTTTGACATTTAGTGAAGTAAACTCACACACTGTTGGAGACCGGTGATCTTCATGTCCTCTGAAAGCACAGGAGATCTTGTCTCTAGGATTAAAGGAACCTGTGTAAGTAGAAGTTTGTTGTTTAGAAATTTTCTGTCCGTTCTTGAACCAGATGTAGGAAAGACGATCAGCTGGACTGCAGCTGCTGTGACACTTCAGTTCTGCCTCCATTTGAGACTGATGGACTGATATTATTCTGGTCACCTGCACCTGCAGAGCTGAATGTGAGAACACAACAGAAATGTCATGAATCAATATGTGCTCTCATAAACACATTCTATATTTTAAATCCTTCTGCTTCTTTCAGTGGATTCATGTACACGACCAGTAAAAATATATTTTTACTACTTTCTACATTGCAGATTCTCAATAAAGACTTCAAAACTATAAAGCACGATATATGGAATTAAGTATCAAACAAACAATTGTGAAATAAATCTAAATATGTTTTACATTTTAGATCCTTCAAAATTGCCACCCTTTGCCTTCATTAAAGCTTTGTAAACAGTCATGAAAATAAAGAAAAACTTTAAATGAGAGGATGTGTGTCTAAACTTTTGACTGGTCATCTACATCAGTTTGTGTTCACAGTACCTGTGACAGTCAGAGTTGTTCCAGGTAAATTGCTCTTCCATTCAAACCATCGTGCTATAAATTTAAATTGATATTGGGCTGAATCAGTGACTCTCAGGTCTCTGATCCTCAGAGTGGAGCGTCTTTTCTTGTCAAAGACCTCAACACGACCTTCATACTGAGAGTCTTCTCTGAGGTCCTCAGGCTGATGACTACGTTCAGGACTGAACCAGAATGTTGTCAAACCCGATGTTTTATGACTGTATGTGCATGAAATGTCCACTGATGATCCTTTGGGGATGCAGATGCTTCTTTGGGTGTAAACCACGCTGTTACAGGGTGATTCATGAACACCTAGAAGAAGATTCAAACATTTCAAAAACTATTGTCAGCAACATGTTGACTCCATCAATACAGATCAGGTGATACTGTTGCTGGAACACTGACAGCAGTAGTGGATCAATGAAAAACAGGCAGGAGATATGAGGACTCTAGTATTAAAAATACAGACAGTGATGGTACAAAATTACAACTCACACAGTGAAGGAGATGGAAGCTTCTCATATCTTTTAACAGCACATGCAATGCTGTCTGAATAATCAAAGCTTTTCTCAATAGAAGATGTTTTTGTGTGAAGGGTCTTTCCATTCATGTACCAGAGGTAGGAATAATGATCAGGTAGACGACAGCTGCTGCTACACGTCAGCTCTGCCCAGGAAGGATAAAAACGCCATGTCTCTGTCACCTTCACCTGGAGAGCTGTATGTGTAAAGAAAGAAATGTTATTTTAACTGTTGTCCAGTAGTAGCAGTAGCATGTTTCACATCCTCATATTGTCAGTAGAAAATCTTACCTGTGACAGACAGAGTGACTCCAGGTGAACCAATAGTTTTCTGTCCTGGTTGGTTTGTTCTGAACATAAACTTGTACTCAGCTGAGTCGCTGATTCTCAGGTCTGTGATTTTTAGAGTGCAGCTGTTTTTACCACAACGATACTGTACACGATCTGCAAACTCTGAATCTGTCATCAGATCTACAGGTTCATCACGGTTCATCTTAGTAAACCACACAGCTTCCTTAACCACAGTAACAGTCTTCTTTACTCTGGATGGGTATGTGTAGGTGCAGCTTATGTCCACCTCTGATCCTTGTAAGGCACAGATCTGAGTAGAAGAGTACCTCACTCTATAGCCAGTGTCACCCTGCACCACTGAAACACAGAGCACATCAGAAAATAGGATTCATTCTTCTGGTGTTAAAGGAGATATCTAAACTCTCTCCTGGTCACATCGATGTGCACTGAGACAGGACATCACACACTCTGAGGGCAAAGTAAAAGAATATGACTGCATTTCAATTGAATCATGAGTCAACTGTTGAAAAAGATAAAAGGATCAGAAGACACTTGTAGAAAGGAGAAGTGATTCATCGTAAAGTTTCTTTGCTGCTTCTCTGTTAGATAACTGCTGATTTCATGAGAAACAGATGTAAAAAGTGTAAAAAATTCTTTTCATCTTTAACTGTTATCCTTTTCTATAGACTACTGTTCAAAGGTTTGGGGGTCACACAGACAATTTGATGTTTTCCATGAAAACTCACACTTTTATTCATGTGCTAACATAACTTTTGGTGTGTATATATACATACACATATTCATATATGTACATGTGTATGTATATAAACACACTGCTGTTTGTTTGTATTTGCTAAATTAAAAAAAAAAAATCCCCAAAGAACTCCTGTTCGTTATTGTTACAAAATGAACAGGGGTTTGTTTCACTGGAGTCGAAAATCTAATAAATTGAAGAATTTTTTTCTAACAGTCCGTTGGTATCAGTTCTAATCAATGCCTGTTCAGTGTTGCTCTTTTTTTCCACTGAGCTTTTACATTTTGAAAACTTCACTTGATCCTACCTTTGAAAGAAGAATACGCTTGTATACACCACCACATGTACTAGTTGGTTGATGTATGTGTCCATTCGATGAGATATATTTCAGAACTAAAACAACCAGCTACAGCATCACTGAAAAATGAAACATGTAAAATTGCAGTACCTGATGAGGAGAGAAACAAGACAAGAAATCCAGCTTGTGCTACTTTACATCCCATGGTGGTCCTGTCAGACAAAGTAAAACACATCGTAAAAATAACACACAGTAGAAATTCTATCAATTGCATCAATAAAACGGTGATCTGACCTTTATTGTAGCTGACACTGACATAAAACTGTAAAATTTAAAAAAATCACAAAAGACATTAAAGCTAAACAATAAGCAGGCAGTAAAATTCTGACAAAGACCGGTGTGATGGGATGTTGTTCTGTTTCACTGTGGCTAAAATACAAACTTAAAATAGTTTCGCAGACAGTTTCCTTCCTCTATTCGTGTTTGTGGTTGAGTGAAAAAACTTACAAATGACAATGGTCTTCTTTAGAAAGGGACCACACAGCTGTGATCAAAAGTTTCCATCCACTTGTCAATACATAAAGAAATTCTAATAATTGGTTTAATGTCCTTTGGCCTTTTTAACTTTAATCAGGTGCTTTTGGAAACCACATACAAGCTTCTGGCAAACTTCTCGTATCTTTATATATTCCTCTTGAGAAAATTGTTGCAGTTAAACTAAATATTCTGGCTTTCTGACACAGACTTGTTTTTTTTTAGTACAGTTCATAGGTTCTTTTTTTCCCCAAATTTCTTTATTGAGTTTCTGCAGACATCATAAAAAAAGTATTTCAGTTTCACATTACATCTGAATGTCTGCATTACAGTGAAAGAGAATTAAAAAAAAGAAAACTCCCTATATGAATTCCTTTATCCCTCCCCACAACCCATATCAGGTATAGTCACAATACGCAACCAAGTTATTACATAACAACATATAACTACATAAGTAATTAAGCAACAAAAACTAGACAAACAAACAAACAAAGCGGAAAAAAACGGGGGTGGGGGAGTGCGGGGGTGGGCTCTCTCTCTCTTCAACCTTTAAGTAGCATCCTCTGCATCGTCAGGAACAAGAGTTAGACTATTGCTAATGTAAGTCAGCAGTGGGTCCCAAGTTTTATGGAAAGCTGTCAGCGAACCCTTCTGCGAGAACCTTAACTTCTCTGACTGTAAATATTGCTGTCAGGGCTCCTTCCTCACCCCCGTCCTTCCCACCTGACATCCCCAATACCCCCTTTCCCATCTGATTTCTCTTCGTCTCCCATCCACTCCTCTGCCCTGTCTCTCCCTATGCAGCTCGGTGCCTGAGTGGAGTCTAGCTTCCCAGCTGACTCCACTCAGGCGATCAACCACCTCTACGGCTCCCGGACAGCTGACGATCATCGACCTGATTACACACCCCAGCAATAAGAACCGGCTCATCCTTCCACTCCCTGCCAGATTGTTGAACAAAGACTCCACAGTCAGTTCGCTCTCTAGCCTCCTGTTTAATCTGTTAAGTTTTGCCTTTTCTTATGTTGTTTTCTCCTGTTCCTCGCCCACAGTTCAGCTGTCCGGGATCCCTGCCATCCTCCTTCCCCTCCGGCTCTCCCCAACCCAATCATCACCGGTTTCCCCCTCCTGGATCCCCCCGTTCCTGCCTGGATCCCCCGTTCCTGCCTGGACCCCTTCTGTCCCTGTCTGGACCTCCCCGCTCCTGCACCCTGGTTATCCCCCCACCAAGCCACTTTTCACCCCTAACAATAAAGCACCTTCATTCCAGCCAGCCTTGGTAGTGTGGCTCTCTGCTCAGGTCCATCCCGCTCGTTCGTGACAATTGCAAAATATCACGTATCCAACTATTATGGGTCTGTTGGGAGACATGTTTCCATTTAAGAAGAATAATACGCCTGGCAAGCAGGGTGGTAAAGGCTAAGACACGTTGTGTAGTAATGGGCAAATTTTTATTGGGAGGGAGACCAAAAAGATCGGTCAGGGGATTCGGTTCTAAATCTGTGTTATGAGCCAGTTTAAAAGTTTGAAATACATCAGACCAAAAGTTGATTAACCTTGGGCACGTCCAGAACATATGTGCGTGATCAGCTGGGGACTGTTTACAGCGGTTACAGGCATCCTTGTGTCCAGGATATATCTTGGCCATTTTATCATTGGTAAAATTGGATCTATGGAGCACCTTCCATTGTAGTAAATTGTGCCTCGCGCAAATGGATGAAGAATGGACCATTTTTAAAATGTCCCTCAACTGGACATCAGTAATGTCTATCCCCAAATCTTTTTCCCATGCTTCCTTAGATGATACCGTGGAAGCTGGGGTCAAAAGAGCAATCCTATTATAAATGAAAGATACCAGTCGTTTTTGTTGCAAGTCCAGAGACAGGAATTGGTCTATTTCAGCTTCAGGGGGGCGGTTTGGGAAGTGTGGGAATTGCTTTTGGATAAAGTGTCTCATTTGAAGGTACCGAAAAAAATGACTGTTAGGGAGGCAGTATTTGTCTGACAGAAATGCAAAGGAAGTGAAAGCACCTTGATCGTATAGATCAGGGGTCGGCAACTCGCGGCTCCGGAGCCGCATGCGGCTCTTTCAGCCCTCTGTTGTGCCTTTCTGTAAAGGTATTGTTCTGTCTTTCAGGCACGTTTCAATGCATTTTAATATAGAGTTTTATTGTGAAATTACCGCTCTTATTTTGACATGTCAGTCCACTGGATGTGCTGTTGGGGTACTATTGCATGAGAGCGCAAAGTTAATGCAGAGAGACAACACGGAGCTTCCGATTCCCACACGTTTCATGCCTTTTTTTTGTTTTACTCCTGGAGAAGCAACACCTGTAGTTTCACATCGTTTTGTACTCAAGAATGGCAAGTCTGTATATTAAAGCTCCACTCCAAGAAAGACACGTCTTGTCTTTGAGTCAGAAGTACTCGGATAATTGTTCTTGCTCAGTATCTACTCTTTGATAGGGTAATACACGCTACTCGTGAGAACACGGCTCGATGTCACGTCCAGCATCCAGGCAGCAGGTCAGAGAGTCAGAGGAGTATCGTCTTGGAAAATAGGGCAGCGACTTACCAGAGAAAAGTTATTAGCTTAAGATAAATAGATTTTACAAGTTAAATAGACATTCTTAAAATATTGATTTCCAGCTAACATTATGTAACATATGAGGTCCAGGAGCAAAAATGACATTAACCAAGTAAGATAAATATTAGTCGTAGGACACAATTAAAAAAAAATTAATCTAAGAGGCTTTGCAATTAATTAATCATGACTGATTAACACGGGTATAGAGGTATAAAAAAAAAAAAAAAAGCTATATATGCAGTTTTGTCTTCATTTTAAATGCCAAAAGGATTTTGCGGCTCCCGGTGTTTTCTTTTCTGTGGGAATCTGACCAAATTTATCCTTAAAAATGCATTTTTTAACCGCTTTGATATGTGTTTGGTGTCTTTGTCTTTTTGTAACACCCAGCTGTGTCCAAGACTCACTCCTCAAGAGTGTGGAGGTAATCCTACTTCTTCATTATTTCATTTACTTTCTGTAAACCTCCAGTTCCCCAGAGCATAATGCGGCAACTTCCATGCTTGATGGTAGGTTTGGTGTTCTTGGGGTTAAAGGCATCACTTTCTCTCCTCCAAACATAGTGTTTTGTAACCCTTTGCAGACTGATAAATGTCATTAACTTTCTTTTTGTATCTATACTTGAATCTCTTTAGAATATGGCATCATGTGCTGCTTTTTGAGACCTTTTAGCCACTTTACAATGCCAGACAGTTTTCATTTTGTGATGTTTAGACTCAAAAAGCCTGGCAGTAATCATATGTGGGTGTGGCTGGTGAAACTGAACCCAATTGCCAAATGAATTTGGTTATTTGGTGGATTGGTAGCTAAGGGGGCAATTACTTTTTCACATATACCAAGGTGGGTTTGGACAGCATTTTCCCATCAATAAATAAAATCATCATTTAAAATTGCATTTTGTGTATTCTTGGTTTTCTTTGTCTTATCTTAAAATTAGGATGATGATCTGAAACATTTAAGTGTGACTCGTATGCAAAAATAGAAGACATCTGTAAGGGGCAAATGCTTTTTCACAGAGCTGTACTTAAATGCATTATCGCAAAGCTTTATTAATTTAAAAAAATGAGAAATTGTTGGTAGGTTGGGTTGGCATAGCAATGTGGGTTATTACAGCAACTTAATATTGTGTGTAATTTAACTGTAGTCAATTCATTAAGTTGGCCTGACAATCTCATTTTTCTCCACCATCACCTCAGGATGTCAAATGTGAAATATGAGTGACCATACAAAATGAGATGACGGAGGCCACCAAGACACCTATTACTCTTTTCAAGGAGCCACAGGTGTCTTGGAGCCATAGGTGACACTTCATTGTAAACTGGAAGATCACATCCAGTTCATATTCACATGTCATATATTTAGTTTGCCTTTATTTGTCACAAATCCATTACAGCACTGTGAAATGTTCTGTGAAATGTTGCTTTTCACAGAGTCAGCCATAGTACAGCGCCCCTAGAGTAGGAAGCATTAAGGGCCTTGCTCAAGGGCCCGACAGTGGCCACATCGGGGTTTGACCTTCTGAGAGACTTAACCACGCTGTACAACTGCATCACCACTGCCCTAGTTTTAAAAGTACTATAATACTTTTATACATTCATGTGTAGTGACTTTGTGTGGATTCGTACCTGTGACAGTCAGAGTTGTACCATGTAAGCAACTCCTCCATTCAAAGTGTCCATCCATCCATCCATCCATTCTCTATACACCGCTTTATCCTCATTAGGGTTGCAGGGGTGCTGGAGTCTATCTCAGCTGACTCGGGCGAAGGCAGGGGACACCCTGGACAGGTCACCAGTCTGTCGCAGGGCTACATATACAGACAAACAATCACACTCACATTCACACCTACGGGCAATTTAGAGTAACCAATTAACCTCAGCATATTTTTGGACTGTGAGAGGAAGCCGGAGTACCCGGAGAAAACCCACACATGCACAGGGAGAACATGCAAACTCCATGCAGAAAGATCCTAGGCCCAGGCCGGGACGTGATCCAGGGATCTTCTTGCTGCAAGGCGAAAGTGCTAACCCCTATTCCACTGTGCAGCCCCATTCAAAGTGTTGTACTTGAAATTTGAAAAGATACTCAGTGGAGTCACTCTCTGTCAGGTAGCTGATTGTAAGTGTGGTGACTCCTCCTGACGCCCTCAACTGAACTTGACCTACATACTTAGGGTCTGTACTAACATCCTCAGACTGGGATAGATTCTGTCACTTGTGCAGAATTTTAGGACTGAACCAGAATTTGAATGCTACATATAACTTAGCTCGATTACCAAAATAAACCGATAAGGCATTATCCATTAACATTATGACCACATGGCTCATATTGTGTTGGTCCCTTTATGCTTCTAAAACTCCTCAGACCCAGTGGGGCACGGACTCGGGACCTCTGGGGATGTCCTGTGGATGCTGTGGGTCTGGTGGGTTGCAGGATGGAACCTACCTAGATCACGTTTGTCCTGAAACATCCCACAGATGCTCAATAAGATTTGGATCTGTGGAGTGCATTGTTCTGCAGAGGGCGGCAACCACTGAAGTTGCCATGAGGCGTGGGAGGTTCAGGGGCTGCTTGACCTACAGTGTTTCGGTGAGTTGTATATATCAAACATTCTCATCAATGTCAGGACTCAAGATTGAGCAGCAGAATATTACATTATAGCAAGATGATCAGTTTAATTCATTTCACCTGCCTGCGGTCAGAATGTTGTGGGTGACTGGTGTATGTGCAACGAATGTCCACAGAAGAGCCCTTAAAAACACAAATGCTTCTCGTGGTGTAGGACACGATGTTGCAGTTATTATAATGGGTATCTGAAAGATTAAATGTTTTTTAATTGCTAGAACTTCAGAATTTCAGACTTGTTGTCTCCATATTAGTCTGTAATCTACATCTGACCTTCTGCCAAATACAATATATGCAAAGATCAGAGAGAATCCTCAGAACTGATGCTGGGTTTGCTTGTACGTACTGCTGCTTTGTTGGTGTCACTTCTCCTGATCAGTAAATCTTACTCACAACTTAAGTCATTTGAGTCTCTAGTGTGTCTCCCTGTGTCTGCCTCCTCATCCTCTCTCGGCCTCGCTGAAATTCCACAACAAGTATTAATACTGTAACTACTTGAAAGACAGGTGGGGGGAACGGAATAGCCAATAATAAATATACATGCAGTTATGACAGTAAAACATATCAACAGAACAGAACACACTCACATACTGCATTAGATGTACAATTTCCAAGTCCTTTTATAGCACAACCAAAGGTGTCTTTATAATAAAAGGTGCATTCATCAGATATCACTTCTTTTATCACTGTGTCAGCTGGCTTTAAATTTGCTGACCTTCACCTGCAGAGCTGGATATGTAAAGAACAACAGACATTTTGACTAAGATGCACTCACACATGAGTACACACACACATTCATGGCAGTGTTTCATAGAAGCAGAACATTTTCAGATGGTGTTAGCAACAACAGACTTGTTCATCTCTCATCAGGCTGGTTTGATATAAACATGAAGTTGCACTTAGCTGAGTCACTCTCTCTGCATCTGTTGCAGGTCCATTAATGCAATATCACTTCCTTTTAGGGGCAAGTGAGAACTGTGAGAATCAGACCAAGAAATACCCTGTTGATGGGTGTGTGTAGCGTTTCTTATGAAGTATAGCTCTGAAAGGCACCATACTCTAGATTGATAAAGCTCGTAGTGGTGGCCCTCACATAAAAAAAAAAATTCTTGTTAGAGTAAAAAATAAAGGTTTTAAGTGTGGATTATCAAAGTAGACAGTAACATTTATTTATTTTTTGACAAGATTTTCACCATCATCATATAATTGATCTGTATTATTCTATCAAAGCATAGCTATACTGTTAGAGACCATATGTACAAATCAACTGCAAAATTTCTGGAAGCATTACATTATTTCTGAAGTTACAGTACCTCAAACATTGCTCCATGGACTGACACAAAGAAAATGGCACAAAAATTGATGTTCCTACTTTCCTTGTAAAATTTTAACTCAAAAACAAATGTTATCTATAACCCCAGATTTACACATGATAACTAAAGAACATATGCATGAACAGAAAAAAAAGACAAATATCAGAGGGTCACACTTTTTTTAAAATTTGGGGAACTGAGGCGGAATGATCCTGTCTGTGTGTAAAGTGCCATAAAGAAGTATTTGCCCCCTTCTCAAATTCTTATTTTTTTTTGCACGTTCCCCACTTTAATGTTGAAGACCATCAAACAAATGTAAATGTCAGACAAAGATAACCCTAGTAATCACAAAATGCAGTTTTTGAATGATGATTTTATTTATTAAGGAAAAAAACTATAGCTACCTGGCCTTGTGTGAAAAAGTAATTGCCTCCTAAACCTAATAACTGGTTGGACCACCCTGAGCAGCAACAGCTGCAACAAGTGATCTCAGTGACTGTATTTCTCATCTCTTCTTGAATTTCTCTGAATCGTTGCATTTTGTCGCAGCTTTTTGAGATCTTTCAGCCGACTTCATTTTGTCTGACAGATTCTGTTTGAGTGATTTCTTGGTTGAACAGGTCTGGAGGTAATCAGGCTTAGGTGTGGTCAGTGAAATTGAACTCACTTTCCCAAAAAAATGTGATTAGCCACAGTTAATTCATGATTTAACAAGGGGGGTAATTACTTTTTCACACTGGGACAGGTAGGTTTGGATTGCTTTTTTGCTCTTAAAACATTGAATCATCATTTAAAAACATTTTGTGTTTACTTTGGTTATCTTTGTATAATATTTAAATTTGTTTGATGGTCCTAAACATTTAAGTGTAGGAAATATTCAGAAAATTGGAATTTGAGAATGAGGCTAATACTTTTTCACGTCACTGTATGTATGCATATATATGTGTGTATATGTATGTACACACATGCACACACACACAAAATAAAAACTGAACTGCAAAAAAATCTGACGTTGCAATTGTTATTTTGGTGTACTTGCAGGTTTGCTTATCAAGAGTTCTTGATGAGTCCTTGCTGCATACAGATGTTGTTTTTCCATTGATAGAGCCTGTGAATTCAAACAGACCAATCGCAGTGAGCGACATGCAAATCAGAGCCGGTGTGCCCCGCCCATCTTCGAGAATCCACCAATGACTGTTGATGTGGGCGCTGCCTGGAGGACAACAGCGGAGGATTCAAACGGAACATGGCGGCAGGGAAGGATGTCGATGAAAACACACAAAATAGAAGGTAAGAATGAACTCAGGCTTTCATTTATAAATGTTCACTGTTGTTTACATTAACGTAGAGTCAGCACTCCTCATGGCATTAACTATTCAGGTTTTAAACGGGTAACGTTACGTCAGTGAGAACAACTGTCACTCCAGCCGTCAGACGAAGTCATTTAAAGTAGCCACACAACGTTAGCTAATGCTAGCTGCTAAACACGTCAGAAATTACACATTAGATTAATTACGACTTCGTTGCGTTTAAAACGTTTAGCTGTCCCGAAAATTAGTCGAAATTCTTAGCTAGCAAAAGCCAACATTCGCACTGTTATCTGAGGGACTTTGAGGTGGTGTGTGTGTGTTTGTGCCAGTTCACATTAGCTTCATTAAATTTAGCAGCTTATCCAGTGTTGCACACTTAATCGATGCTCCCAAGTGTCTCTACACGCATATACCTTTCACAGGGATGGTAGCATTATACATTACCCTGCAAACTTGTTTTTACTGTTCTGTGAAAATCGTGGTTGAGGTGTTGGTTTATCTATTGTAGTAATTTCTGAAGTCGTAGTTTGTGATGGTTGTGTCACAAGTAGCTACACCAGTAGATGTGTTGCTGTCGTTACACAACTACATTCGATGCAAATACAAAGCCATTATACTGCATTGATAAATCTTTACTAGTCCCTGCTTCAGAATATGTGAGCTGTAGTTTGTGCTATATATGAGCACTGAACAGCCACAGTACTTTTCCCACTGTAGCTGTGTGACCAGTGCAATTGAAAGATTATTTACAGCACTTAACGGCTAGTGTTTTGTGTTATCATGTGTAGGTGACTGGTTACTTTCGAAGTAGAAACTATCCTGTAGTCTTGAGGTTATTGTCATTGAGCTGTGATGAAGTATGGGTGGGTGTACCAGACAATTCCTTAAGCCCACTTACATGTTCTGTAGTGCTAGGTGAGTTTGGAAGCACAGTTCCTACAAATCTTTAAAATAGTTCTTTTCCTTAGTATTATTATCATCATTTCTTGTTTGTCTGAATTCCTGCAGACAGGAAATGCAGCTTCTGTTGTGCTTTCCTGAAGTGTTTGGGTGGTGTTAAATGTTCCTGATATAATAAAAATGACTGAGCTTGAACCAAAAACTACTTCCAATGGTTAGGTCAGCTTTTATGGTAATTAAGTGCCATGGCTGTGTCTGTGAATGAGAGGCAGACTGCAAGCTTCTCTGGATGAGACACTAATGGGTCCATTTATTTTTACCTAATCTGTGCTCACTTATGATACCCTCCCACATGCAATTCATACATGTGTGTATAATCTGTCTGTGTCTCCCCTTCAGAGGTACATGCAGCATGGTGATCAATCGTGAGGAATCACCAGGGGGCTCTCATGCTGGCCGACCACCGGTCATCTTCAACCCAGATTTTTTTGTTGAGAAGCTCCGCCATGAAAACCCAGATGTTTTCCTAGAGTTGGTGCTAAGCAACATTACTCGCCTTATAGATCTTCCTGGGACAGAGTTTGCCCAGCTCCTCGGCGAGGAGAGCCCTAAAACCCCAACAGGTGGAAACGGAGGCTTTTTCCGTTCTTTCAACTTCCTCAAACGCAAAGGTAAGAGGTCAACCAGTCTACTGTGATTTCCGTGCTGTCTTGTAAATTGCACAGACGTAGCTTGTTTCAGACATGAAGACGGCATTGTGACACACAAAAGACAAAATAATAATGATAATGTTGTCTGTGTTGCTTTGCTCATTGTACATGTATATATGGAAGAGCTGTTTCTATTTCAGTAATTTAACATTATCACTCACATTCATCTCTGAATACCTTCACAGATAAAGGTGTTGTGTTTGGGACCCCACTGACAGAAAGCTGCATTGCTCAGATCTACCAGCTTATTGAGTACCTCAGCAAAAGTGAGTCAAAATATCCACAATTACTTAATCACAGTTCTTTTTACAAGCCTGTCTCCATGCTAGTCTAAAGCCTTATTTCTAGCCTTATTTAGCCATTTCTTCAACAGTTTGGGGTCTTGGTCTTGTTGGAACACTCAACTGTGTCCAAGAACCAACCTCTTGTCTGATGGTTTTAGGTTTTCAGAAGAATGCGGAGGTAATCCTCCACAACCTCCTTCATTTTCCGATTGACTTTGTGTAGAGCACCACTTCCACTGGCACCAAAACAGCCCCAGAACATAATACTACCACCACCATGCTTAATAGTAGTGTTTATGTTCTTGGGGTTAACAGCCTCCAAACATATTTTTTGTCATTGGGGCCAAATGGCCCAATATTTATTTAATCTGACCACTAAACTTCCTCCAAAAGGCCATTTCTCTGTCCATATAAACAACAGCAAAGGTCAGGTGCTGCTTCTAGAGGAAGGGCTTCCTTCTTGCAGGTCAGCCTGTCAGCCTATGGAGATGTAAAACACACTTTTGACTGTGGATGAGTGTGTTCCAGGAGCTTATCATTCATTCAGATCTGCTTTGTGATGGTTCTTGGTTGACTGTTGACCATCCTGATCAGTTGTCTCTCAGCAGCAGGTGACAGTTTGGTTTTCTTCCTGATGGTGGCAGCAACACAACTGTACCATGCACTTTTTATACTTAGAATTGTTTGTAGCTGCTTTAAAATGGCTCTGAATGACTTTCCTAACTTGTTCAAGTCATTGATTTGCTTTTTCAGATCTTGAAAAAGCTTGCTGAGCTCCTTAGACTTTCCCACACTAAATGAATCAAATATTTAAATTGGCTCAGAGCAGTCAGCAGCTGCGGTCAATTATAATCACTCACAAGAAGTTAGGAGGCCACGCAACTATGAAAGACTGCCAACACACTATCTGCCGTTCACCAAAACTGATAAATCAAGTAAGTTTTACACAAGCATGTAATTTTATCACTCGGCAGATTTTGTCATATTTCCCAAAGACCTATAGTAAATCAGTGAAAGAACAAAGATACTTTTTTTGCACCAAAGATGCATGTGTTTCAATGATTCCATCATAGAAAAGTCAGAGTTGTAGGAGTCATTGGAAAATTTTGTTCTCAATTTTACATGCTGAGCTGTGAATTCTTAATTACTGTTACACTCCTAATTTTGTCACATATTGTGAGACAGTACTTATTTGTTTTGGAATAGCATTGCTGACAGGTTTTCTCTTTGTCCTAATTAGCCACAGTTTAAAAAAAAGAATCGTCAAATTCCAGTATTTCCCGAGTAGACAAATGAATAGACTAAATCGATTCAGAATTATAGAATGTTTGAGGGTTTCACTTGCTGAACTCCAGCTGCTCTAACTCACAGATCTGCATGTGGAGGGGCTGTTTCGGGTCCCTGGGAATAGTGTTCGGCAGCAGACCTTGAAGGAGCTTCTCAACAGCGGGGCTGACGTCGACCTGGAATCTGGAGACTTTCACCCCAATGATGTGGCCACACTGCTCAAGACTTTCCTGGGGGAGCTGCCAGAGCCCCTGCTGACACACAGACACTTCCACGCACACCTTAAGATAGCTGGTAGGAATGCATACACTCACACTGAAAATGAGAAAATACTTTTATGTATTTTCTCATTTTAGAGCACCAGTGTATTTTGACGTGAGTAGTCTGTTGTGTTTGCATATTTATTTTTATTTTCCTCTTCTCAACCTCTCCCAGACATGACTTTGTTTGATGAACAAGGCAACAAGACTGCGCTACCCAACAAAGAGCGTCAAGTCGAGGCCCTGCAGCTTCTCTTCTTGTTGCTACCTCAGGCCAACCGCTCTCTGCTCAAACTGTTGCTCGACTTGCTCTACCACACTGCCAAACAGCAAGACAAAAACAAGATGTCCGCCTTCAACTTGGCCCTCATGTTTGCACCACACGTCCTCTGGCCCAGACATGTAAGATTGGTTGTTTATGAACACGTAGCAATACCTTTGCAAGTACTACAAATTATTTGTCACAGTTTGAAAGCATAATTGTTTTTTACACATTTAATCAAGCTGTATCAGATGGCAAGCATTCCTGCTTTTATTTTGTTTGTTTTTTTCACATTAGAGGATGCAAATACTTAAAAAAACTACTGGTAGCACAGCGTACAGACACAATATATCAAATGCTAGCTGTTAATAAGGTTGATTTTCTGTCTTTGTTTGGAAGGAATATGCATATAGGTGTAAGACTATTAACCCCCGGACACCTGAATTTACTTACAATTACATAAAAAAGTTAAGTAATTGTGCTTTTGTTTTTAAGCTGATTCTAAATTGAGTGGAGTTTGTTAATTTGTCTAAGGCACATAGAATAGATATAAATTACGTACAGATATATAATAATATAATCCAGATATAAAATAGATCCACTCCGACCAGTCCTACAAGAAACCAGTGTTTGCAAAAGGTTCCTAGGTACATATTGAATATGCACAAATCAGCGTTGGAGGAATGCATATGCTAGCTCAGCTGCAGACTGAATGGAAGCGGTATGGTGAGAAAAAATAAGTAACACGCTGACGCCACACCACAAAGGTTTTAAAATGTCTAACTTTTGTCCAACTGGGATCAAAACATTGTCCATCCTCATACATATTCTGACTCGGAGTCTGCACACATATGCAACTTTTATCAGTGGTTCTACATTTTAGTCTGTCTATGCCATAGTGGTTAGAATACCATAAGTAGTAATAAATATTTTGTGTAATGCTGTTCTCTGATTCTCCAGATGACAGCGGGTGACCTTAAAGACAATCTGAAGAAACTGAACAACAGCATGGCTTTTCTCATCAAACACTCACAGAAGCTCTTCAGGGTGATTTTTGTACACACACACACACACACACACACACACACACACACACACACACACACACACACACACACACACACACACACACACACACACGTGACTGTACAATCAAACGATTTGAAAATTTAATCACTGATCTGTGAGTGAGTGAGTGATGTGTCTGTTGTATGTTGTTCAGGCTCCAGTCTACCTGCGGGAATATGCTCGAGTGCACTTCACTGGGACCAAGGTTCTGCAGACCAAGGTTAGTGAGAGGAGTTCAAATTAGATCCCCATTCAGAAATTCATCTGTCTAAATATGTTTGCCTGTGTGCTGCACTGAGCTGCAGCACACAGGCACTGATGGAGAACTTTGTTTTGGATTTGGAGTGGCCACAATGTGTCTGATGGATGTCCTAATCATTTGTTAAATTAGAAGCAGAGTTGGTGAGACAAAATGTAAAACACGAGGTTAATGTAGCAATAACAAACAAAAAGATATTTCTTATTTTAAGAAAGCAGGACCGATTTATTTCTTTATTTTTTCCCGTTTTGAGTCTGACTGGCCCTGTGCTCTATCAGGATGATCTGGACCTGTTGGCGGCAAGCAGCTCTCCTGCTCAGCGGACGGTGTTGCCTCTGAAGAGGGCAGCTGCACTGGTCCCCGGCGCTCAGGAGCAGTGTCAGTCACCAGCTCAACAATACACAGAAGAAGCCCTGAAGGAGCTCTTCAGACACGTCCACCACAACATGCCGGACTCTGCTAAGAAGAAGAAACTTGTCCGACAGGTGCACTTCAGAGTCCTTTTTCTGTTCTAAAGTGTAGACAAGCAGTTCTTTTGCTGCTTAACATTCAACATAAAAATTTGTGTGTTCACTGTCTTTATAATATGGAATATAAGTGCTGTTTTTTTTAATCTGTCTTACATGCAGTTAGTCAAACAGACAACCTCAGGGACACCTACCAATGAGCACCGTCAGGCTCCCCCAGCTCCCACGAAGAAACACCCCCGCTCCCGCTCCTTTGGCGGCCTCATCAAGGTACTAAATAATTCTGCAAAGTCCAATGACAAAGGGTATATTAATAGAAATCAAGTAGTTAGTGTTATCATTTCCACATTTTATTTGCATTAACTTGTAGATCGTAGAAACAAGATGATTCAGCGCCCCTTAAACTCACACTGCTTACTGGTGATTTGATAGGTCATATTTATTCTAACACATATCACTATTGTATTTTGTTAACCTGCCCAGTCTTTGATCCCTTTACAAAAATTTGTGGGATTTTTTTTTCTCTACACATCCTGTACTCTGGTCTAAATCTTTCAGCTGTTGGTCTCTCTCAACAAGCAGTTGGATGGTTTGCAAATTATCTTACAAACAAAACCCAGGCTGTTCAGATAGAGGGTTCTTGCTCTGAGTTATTGCATGTGAAAAAGGGCGTCCCTCAAGGTTCTGTGCTGGGCCCATTATGATTCACTACTTGCATAAATAATCTCGGACAGAATATTCCAATCTCAACTCTTAATTTCTACGCTGATGACACTGTCATATACTGTACAGCACTCACTCCTGCTGAGGCCTTTCAGTGTTCACAGCTTGTGTTTGATAGAGTACAGGAACAACTTTGTCATCTGCAACTTGTTTCAAATGTAGACAAAGCAAAATGTATGTTCTTTACAACTTCAAAAACTATGAAATCAGCACTGTCTGTAAAAATTTGAACAAGAAAAAAATTTGAGTTCGTATCTACTTTTAAATATTTAGGATTTTTAATTGACAAATGTTTGAAAAAAAAAAAAACCCTGAAACTCTTATTAGGATTGTATTACAGAAACAAGTCTTGCTTTTCTTTTTGTGTGAAACAGAAACTGGTGGAAACAACCTTTTTGCCTGTTATTGACTATGGAGATGTGTTGATATATGAAGGCTTCTGCTAATTGTCTTAGCATGTTGGATAGTGTGTACCATGGGGAGCTGAGATTCATGATCAGATATGGTCCCTTTACTCACCATTGTCTACTCTAAAGTTAACTGGACATCTTTAACCCTTTGACCACCTGTTGCTCTGGTAACAGCGCAAAGCTCGAGGTGAGCAGCTGACAGCAGAGAGGCGGGTCCGATACGTCTCCCCAGATGCTGTCACCAGAGCAGGAAGAAAATGTGGAAAAGAGAACGTTACCCTGCAAGCGGTGAGCCTTTTTAGTTTATTTTTGTGTATGTGATATGTTTGTCTTCTTGGTTATTATTTTGTGTTGGAGTTTGCTGCTTTTTGCAAGGGTTAGGGTTAGAACAGCACAGATCAGCCAAAACGTTTTCATTTATCAGACTATTAAATAACACGGAGCGCCTTGCTAACCAAAAGATAACCAAGATGCTTCACAGGGGAGCTCTGTTCAGGAACTTCTAAACGACGTACCCTCTCTAACTTTGGTTTGTCTGTGTGCACTTGCAGGTTAACAGCCCATTAAATGGTCCTGTATTGGGGAAAGCAGGACTGGTAGTAAAAAACCCAGATTTTGCTTTTCATAAAGACAAAGGTGTGAAGGTTTCCAAGGTTTGTTGACGTTTTCTTCTATGCTTTCATCTTTAATCTAAATCCAAGTATTAAACACCTTTTTATTATATTCTGTGCCAGTCAATGAGTGAAAACACTTTACATTACCTTACTTTTCTTTTGTAAATTTACTTTTTCCAAGTAAACCAGGATTTGAACAGACTCCACAGAGCGTCACAAGTATTTCCTTTAGTTGTTAACTTGTACTGTAATAAGAATGTAGCATATTGACAACATGTCAGCAAACAGCTGACTTGTACATGGACATGCAGGCTGGTCACGTGTCAAGAAGTGTTGTGTTTGGAGAATATTTTTTGCCTATCTTTTGATTCCTCAGACTTAAAAGAAACTTGTTAATATCATAGTTTGTTGTGATGTAAGTTCACTTGGCAAACAAACAGGAAAAAAGCTAATAAAATACTCCATTTTAAAATCTGACAAAACTAGTAAAATGTGGGTTCTGCTGACACAATGATTTGGCAACACTTTTCTAATTTGTATGTATTTTTTGTGATTGTTTATACGCTACCAGTCAAAAGTTTGGACACACCTTCTCATTTAATGTTTTTTTCTTTATTTTCACGACTATTTACATTGTAGATTCTCACTGAAAGCATCAAAAATATGAATGAAAACATGGAATTATATAGTAAACAAAAAGTGTGAAATAAGTCACAACATGTTTAATATTTCAGATTCTTCAAATTAGCCACCCTTTGCTTTGATTCCTGCTTTGCAAACTCTTAGTGTTTTCTGGATGAGCTTCATGAGGTGTCACCTGAAATGGTTGACTTATTTCACACTTTTTTTGTTTTCTACATAATTCCATATGTGTCACATTGATAGTTTTGATGCCTTCAGTGAGAATCTACAAAGTAAATAATCATGAAAATAAAGAAAAACATTAAATGAGAATGTGTGTCCAGACCTTTGACTGGTAGTGTACATATATCAAATGACATATTGGCTGAATTTTAGCATTAAGATGTCATTTAAAATCTCTCACCCATCCATGCTTCCATCTTTCCTCCTCTCATTCATCTCTCAGCAGGACTCTCCCTCGGTGTCCAGGATGTGTTTCTCTCCTCCTCAGGAGATCTCACTCTGAAACTCGATGCCTCCTTTTCATCTCAGACACGACTTGGGCAGTATTATTATTATTCCTCATGTTTACTTTAGTGCCTTCATTGTAGTAAGTCTATTTTAACTGTGACTAATATACAGCAGTGCTAACCTGAGCCAGTTCAGCCAAACCAAACCAGAAACTTGTTCTGGTGACCGCAGGACATTCAGAGACTGCTGATGAAGTGGTGCCAGCAGTTGAATGATCAGCTGTGGTTTAAAAGATGTTCTCTATGGATATCGGCTAAACAGCTAAAGTGGAGACTGCAGATTATTTAAAACATTAAAATCTCTTTAAAAATTACCCATTTGTGTTTTTAGACTGTACAATGCAATTATTTAAGTCAATTTTTTCAGTACTTGAGGAGCGAATTTGGTCAATTTTTAGTCAGCTTTATTATGTTTTGTTTTGTTTTCTTCTTTCTGGTACGCATATTTAATATTATTGGATGTAGAGCTGCACAATATGACTTATTCTCAGAATGACAATGTGACACATTTTCTTCAGGAAACTGAAAAATTTGCACACTACCATTCAAAGGTTTGGGGTCACTTAGAAATGTCCTTATTTTTGAAAGAAAAGCAGAAGATAACATTAAATGAATGATAAATACAGTCTAGACATTGTTAATGTGATAAATGACTATTCCAGCTGGAAATGGCTGATTTTAATGGAATATCTCCATAGAGGTACAGAGGAACATTTCCAGCAACCATCACTCCTGTGTTCTAATGCTACATTGTGTTAGCTAATGGTGCTGAAAGGCTGATTGGTGATTAGAAAACCCTTAACCTTTGAACGGTAGTAGATATTGAAGAATATTCTTTGACCACCCTGTGGCTCACAATATGATCTCCTCAAGGATAATAATTTTAATTGTGCTAAACTAGTCACTATAAGCTTTAACAATAACAGTGCTGTGTGGTGCTAAATGTTAGCTATAGCTGAGCTTTACCTGAATGTGAACGATGAAGTCAAATGATCACCAGGGTGGTTGCTTTGGTTTGGCTTCGCTGGTTCTGGCCTGCTTGTGCCAGTAATAACTTGAAACTTGTATTTTAGCTACTGTATGAGAATCTATGACCACTAGCTAGCTGAGCTTACAGTCTGCTGTTGTGTAGAACATGTATACATGTTGTACAGTATGTGTGGGTCTGTGTTTTTACACCTTTAAACTTGTTCTTACTTTTTTGGTACGTTGTGTTGTGACTCTTGTCACTGGATGATGATTGGGTGGTAATTTCCTGGTGGTGATCTGCTGATCCAGAATCAATGAGCAGCTTACTTTATTTTTCTCATGTTTCATCCTGATATGAAAAACATGATTAATTATTGATAATCTTTGTTACTCTCATGGGTTTATCAGTTAAGGGGATCCCTGGTTGTGAATTTGTTGAATATGAAATGTTACATTCCTCGAGTGTCTGACTAGTCTTCCGGTATTTTTAAAAACTTTTTTTTTTTAAATCTTTCTTCAGCACGATCATGAAAGGGTTGTTTGTTTTAATTTAAAGAAAAAAAAGTGGTTGAGATGTTTGTTGATGGTGTAAATGAAAGTTGACAGAGGGTTTTTTGTATGTACACTAGTGTTCAAAAGTTTGGGGTCCCTTGGAAATGTCCTTTTTTTTTTTTAAAGTAATGCAGCATTTTTCAATGAAAATAAGAATAAATGAATCATAAATCCAGTCTAGACATTGTTAATGTGCTAAATGACTATTCTAGCTGGAAGCGGCTGATTTTTAATGAAATATCTACATGGGAGTACAGAGGAACATTTCCAGCAACCATCACTCCTGTGTTCTAATGCTACATTGTGTTAGCTAATGCTGTTGAAAGGCTCATTGATGATTAGAAACCTTTTTGAAGTTATGTTAACACATGAATAAAAGTGTGAGTTTTCATGGACAACAGGAAATTGTCTGGGTGACCCCAAACCTTTGAACAATAGTGTTTATTTTGGCAGAAATGAGCAGTAACCTTTTAAAGTCTGGTCATTACTTCTGAATTTTGGTCTAGTATTGGACCATAAACTGTGCAGAGAATGGGTCATACTTGTGGCAAATCATGAATCTGATTTAACTTTATACTATTCTTATAGCACAATATATTAAGACACATGCAAATTGCAGTCATCTGCCAGTACAAACCATTTCTGTTATGTAAAGTTGACAAATGTATATGAGTAAAAAGAAACATTTGTAATTTACAGGAGAAATTCAACAACTTTTACAGGACATGGAGCACGGCCATAAAGGTTTAGTAAAGGGAAAAGAGGCAGCTTTCCACTGCAGGAAGTCAGGGCAGGTGCAAGGTGGTGCAGATGTTTACAGGAAAGACCCACTAAATGACCCTTCATTGTTATGTTAAGTCAGAGTCCACCAAAAGTAATGATATAAAGTAGTTAGTTGATGTATCTCCAGTTCTATGAGCATGTACGTAACAGAACAATGGAGGTTTGTTTCTTAATTTATAGGATGACATTTATATTACTGATGCTTTAGAGGAGGCGACTGCTACATAGCAAGGACATAGTGTAGTAAAAAATAATTAACTCACTACAGAAGTGTTACTTTTGCTCCTATAACTGTTGGTTTCTTCAGCTTCACTCTTTATGGCTTGACTTAACTGATGTCTGCTCATTTCTTTTTTTGTATTGTGTGTACAGATGCACCGGTTCCGGATTTTCTGCGCTGAGATATAAATGACTTTGGCATGTTTCTCAAACTCCTACAGCTGGAAATCAGCTCAGCGACACCTGAGTAGTGACATGGGCCCAAGTTGGCTCTGTGGTCACTAGTTATTACAGAAACTGACAGTAATAGAGACACATATTTTATTCAGTTGTAATGTTTTCATAGAGGATACTTGTTGGTGTTGGAAATACGCTACTGGTGCATTTTGTTTTGAAGGTGTTGTGGATGTTGTACTGATGGGTTTGCTGGAAGTAACCGAAAGACCTTTTTTACTTTTGTTAATGTCATATTTTTAATGATCTACACGGGACTTTTTGTTTGTTTTTTTAATTTTTTTAACCTGAATTGGGATTTTTCCATGTGGTCTCACAACACCGGCGCTCCTCTTCCAACTGCAGTTTTAGAAAACTGTCTGAAGGGAAGAGTTGCTTTGGACTCGACAAAATGAGCTACATTAAGGGCCCACTGATTTAGAACTTTTTTGAAAAAAAAAACCAAAAGTGGCTTTGTTTTTGGATTTTTTTGTCATATGTCTCATCTTTTTCTTGTTTTGTTTCTCATTTTTGTTGTTTTGTGTTTCCTCTTTGGTTTGTGCTTTTTGTCTTATTTTTGGCATTTTGTGTTTCGCTTTTGTTGTTTATTTTTTTGTTGTTTTGTTTCTTGCTTTTGCCATTTTTGTCATTTTGTGGTTTTTTTTATCTCGCTTGTCATTTTTTTGTCGCTTTGTAACATTTTTGTATAATTTTTTGTCTCTTTTTTTTGTTTTGTTTCATGCTGTTTTTCTCAGTTGTGTTACTCAAATGGGAACCGTTGCATTCTGTATGATACTGTTTTATATTTAAAACACAAAATGCCCCTCAGCCTTGTTTTGACATGGTTTGTTTGGTCGGTTTCTACTTGCTGGTCACTGAGTAATTATTCTCTACACTGTGAGAGCAGCAGTGGGTGGAATTGTTTTGTTTGTTTGACAGAGAAACTTCAGTTGCACCTTCTTTCTTAACAAGGATCGATGTTACACTGTAATTTGCCCATGCTGAATTTGTAATTCTTCTTTCTCATTAGTCTAATTGCTCCATAGTCCTGATGAAGCTGTGTGTAACTGTTGTACCATCTGGTTGAAACTGTGGTGATTTGTTTTTTTTGTGTGTGTATTTTAGTGTAAAATAAGTTAACCCTGTACAGCAGATTAATTGCCGAACCATCAGCTTGGGATTAAAACCTTTTTTTTTTTTAATGTTTCCTACAGAATTGTCATGTTTTAATGTGTTTTTTTTTCTGCAGGCACAAAGTACACCATTAACAAATAATATTGGCGCAATGGCTTCAGTGCAGTGCTTGTGTTTTCCCGCTGAAGGGCGCTGTTGGATAGTGTAGAGGTTTGAAGGAAAAATATCCCAGAGCTTGGATTTCTAGTTTGAATCTGTACTTTTATAATAGCTTTTCGTGTTTTAAAAGCACTCCACTTTCTCCAGGGAAACAGCATTGACTGTATTTTGTAGTAAGTTTGATTAATTGTCATTATAGACCGATCAGATATTCAGAGAAGCAGAGCATTATCTGATGTTTGTCTTGTATGATTTTCATCTTTAATAATACAAAACTGTTATTGTTCTTATTGTTTAGGAACACTTATAATATGATGACAGGTTTGCATAGAGAAACTCTTCCTCCCTCTCTCCAGGAAGGTCAGGGGAGGTTCATCCAGTGAAGTGTCTCCAGAGCTGGTAGGGATTCAGCCAGTTAATAAAACTGAACTTAATGCAGATTTTCAAAACAGACCTGCACTAAATGTGATCTGTCCTCCAAACCTGCTGATCAGTTAAGGTGATGCCATCAGTTAAGTACAGTTTGGACATGATAAACTCGGTCTGTGTCTACAAATGTAAATTAATTCCCCCCCCCTTCCAGAAAAAAAAACAACTTTTTTTTCTTGGTGACTTTGGTGTAGCTGTGAACTCCAAAAACACTCACTGCTGCAAACACTAATGTAATTATTAGATTACTTGCACACAACATGCTCCTTTAGTCATGTGTGTTGTTTTTTTTAGTCATTATGGGTTTTGTTCTTTTTACACCACCTCTATCAGGCAGTGATCTACTACAGGGGGCCTTGAAGGGATGTAGAATCCCAGCTGATGTGTTGACGCTGAATTTGCTGTAGGCCAGGGGTGGCAAACTCATTTCAATTCTGGGGCCACATCAGGCCAGTTTGATCTCAAGTGGACCGGACCGGTGAAATTACAATATAATAACCTATAAATAACAATAACCCCAAGTCTTTCCTTTGTTCTAATGCAAAAAGATCCATTTAGCAGCATGCCCCAGTTTATCATCTACAAATTATAACTTACAGATCACAGTGAATCTACAAAGACACAAAACATTTAGTCACAGGTATCTGGAACTGAACAATCTAGTATTTTACTTTATGATCAAAATGACAAATATCAGCTCAAAAACAAGACAAAATATTACAAAAGCGAAACACAAAATGATAAAAACGAGGCAGAAAATGGCAAAAAATGAGACGAACGACAAAACAAAATAGACAAAAAGTTAGACAAAAACACTACAAAGCGACAAAAATTAGACAAATGACAAAAACGAGCCAAAAAACAAAACGACAAAAATAGACAAAACAACAGATAAAGCAAAACACAAAATGACAAAAACGAGACAAAACACAAGAGAAACAAAACGAGACAAACGACGAAAGTTAGACAAAATATTACAAATTTGAGACAAAGTGACAAATCTGTGTAATTTGTACGCTTCATAAAGTTGTCCTATGGGCCAGATTGGACCCTCTGGAGGGTTGCTTTTGGCCTATGAGCCACATGTTTGACACCCCTGCTTTATGAACATCAATTAAGCTGAATTTACCAAATCTTCATTTTTAGAACTTAGTTTTAGGAAATGAATTGTTTTCTTTCATCAGTTGGTGCATTAAATGTTAGAATCTGCAAGTAACCTGTTTGGTCTGACCAACATCCCCAAACCCAAAGATGTTCAGCGTAGAAAAGTGACAAATTCTCACAATCACAATTGAAAACCAGATCATGTTTCGTTCTTTTTCTTTTTTTAGTTGACTGACCATCACCTGAATAAAATCAGCCGTGAACCTCGAGCTTTTCTCACATTATTTCCTGTGGACATGCGTGTTGTGGCTGCACAAAGTCTTGGTGGTTAGCACTTTAGCCTTGCAGCTAGAAGATCCACAGTACATGTCCCAGCCTTCCAGGGATCTTTCTGCATGAAGGTTCTCCCTGTACATGTGTGGGTTTGCTCCGGCTTCCACCCACAGTCCAAAAACACACTGAGGTTAAATGGTAACTCTAAATTGTCCATAAGTGTGAATGTGAGTGTGCATGTTTGTCTCTATGTTTAGCTTTGTGACAGACTGGTGACCTGTCCAGGTGTCCCCTGCCTTCACCCAAAGTCAGCTGGGATAGACTCCAGCCCCCCATGACCCTAATGAGGATTAAGCAGTGTTTGGATGGATGGGAACAGTTGGATGCGTAACTATTTCACTGAATGCTGAAGGTAAATTATAACAGTTGCATCACAAGAGTTTGAACTTGGTGACTTCATTATTGGACATACCAAACAATTTACTGGCTTTGCTAATTTCGTCAATCGATTAGTCATCTTTTAGTGGGATTTAGAGCTTTGATGCTAAATGAACCTGCATGCAGAGAAAAATCTGGATTGACGCATTTGAGACAAAAGCATCTGCTCTGTATTTCCAGAAATCAATTCAGACGCGTCTGCAGTAAAAGCCCCCCAGCTCCCCACCCACCCTGCCCTCAGAAAGCTATTATGGCCCCAGAAATAAGGGGGTCCACCCCCCTGGAGATGTCAACATCTTGTCCCTCCCTTTGTTGCAGATTAAGGCCGAATGAGTCATTCAATTCAGTTGCACAAAGGAGGCAGCCGGGCTCTGCCTGTGGCCAATTTGTTTTCCATCACTTCTGAAGCGCGCCTGGTTAAATTAACCCGTCATACCGAGTCTGCAGGGAGAAGACAAAGTGAGGCCACGAGCAATAATCACTCATGTATGGTGGTAAATAAAAAGCTGGGTAAACTGTGCCCTCCAGTTGCTACTGGATGCACTGCAAAGAAGCGACAAATCAAATTTGTTATTCAGAGAAATCCAATTATGCTCCACATAACTCCATAATACACTGAACAAATCATCAACGATTTCAGGGTGAATGTGACAACTGCTGCAAACAAACAAGGAATCCATTATTCATTTTGCAGATTTTCCTTCTTGCAAAGCGCCATTAAGTCTTTGCTCTGCTTTAATTGAGAGCCATTTAAAATGAGTTAATCCATCATGCAGCTTTTAATGATGAGTTATTTGTGTGGCAGAATGTACAGTTTTCACACGGTTTTACAGTGTTCTGACATTCAGTTTTATTTGAATATCAAGCAAAAGCACCAAACATTTGCAAGTTCCAGTTTCTCTGTTTTGAGAATTTTCTGTTTTATGCCACTGCAGACTGAGTATACGTTGAGTTAGATCACCATAAATGATTTAATTGCACATTTGTTTATCTGTAAAGAAACACTTTGTTGCTGCCCCTCAGGGTTTTTAAAATCCTAACAACCGTAAGCGGTAAAGCCAGTACTGTATATTGATAGTGAGACAAAAAAAGGAAAACACCAAACGACAAAAACATGAGACAACTAACAAAAATCTGACAAAAAATCCTACAAAAGCAGAACAAAATATGACAAAAATGAGACACAAAACAGAAAAAACGAGAAACGAAATTACAAAAATGAGACAACCGATATGAAACAGGACAAAAAAATTACAAAGTGACCAAAAAAATTAGACAAATGACAAGCTAGGCAAAAAAATAAGCACAAAAATGATACACAAGACAATGAAACAAAACACAAAATGACAAAAATACGATAAAAAACAAGCAAGACAAAACAGGAAACACAAAACGACAAAAATAAGAAACAAAATGAGAAATATATGAGACAAGCGGAAAGTCAGACAAAAAACAACAAAAACAAGACAAAATATTACAAAAATGAGACTCAAAATGACAAAAGTCAGAAAATGACAAAAAAATGAGACAACACATGACAAAAAAAGACAAAACATTTGACAAAAAAGTTGCAAAATGACAAAAGCATGAGATATACGACACAAATCAGACAAAAAACAAGACAAAATGTAACAAAAATGACACACAAAATGGCAAAAGTAAGAAACAAGATGATAAAAAAGATGAGACGAACGATGAAAGTCAAGCAAAAATAGACAAAAACAACAAACACAATACAAAATCTGACAAAAATGAGACACAAAATGGCAAAAAAGATGAAACCAACGACGAAAGTCAAACAACAATAGACAAAAATGCAAAATATTACAAAAATGAGTCACAAAATGACAAAAAACACAAGCGAGACAAAAACGAGACTCAAAATGAGTGATGTGTTAATCTATAAAGAACCCCTCAGATTTTTTAGAATTCTGACAGCGGTAAGCAGTGCAGCTGCTACTGTAGATTTGGTAGTTTTGGTGGATTTCTCCGCTCTTTCCCTGACGACTCAGATGTTTTCTCCTCTTCTTTTTCGCCTTGGTAATATGGCTATCACAAAAGCTGAAGCCAGGGTTTCTGTGGAGATTGGGAGTAAAAAAAAAAAACTCAGCCAGGCTCCATTTGAATTTCAAAGCCTTGCCAGTGAATCCATAATAGACTTCTGAGTAAGCTCTGTGGCAGCTTATGGCATTCCAGTTATGCCAGTCTCATAAGAAACACCCCTCCTCTCCCCCCGTCCAACCCAAGTTCCTGCAGCCCGGTGAGCTTTCTTGGCACTGAGCCGTGACAGAAAATATTATCACGTTTAACACACACAGCCGAACTTCATGCTTTTATTTCACAGTTATTGTCTTTTTCTCCCGTCCTCATATTTTCTCTGGAGCTTCCCGGTCGGATGCTTCAGGGTGATCACGATTTCCTCTTCCCTTCCTCCCTCTCTCCCTCCGTCTCTCTCTTCTCATCATGTCCATGCAGCCCTGGGCTCTTTTCTTTCCCTAGGGAGAGGAGCGCATGTGGGCGAGAGAGGTAGACGGAAAGGAGGAGAGGGGAAGAGAGAGAAAAAGGCTGCCGTCACTGGAGGTGGCGGCTCCCACTACTGCTGTCACTGAATAGATGTGAGTTCACTCCGGGTACTGGGGAGGGTGGTGGGGGGGTAGTGTAGCGTAGGAGGAGTCTTGGTGCTGTTATTTGTAAAAGCTTTTGATGGATGATTACTCTGTGTGTGTGTGTGTGTGTGTGTGTGTGTGTGTGTGTGTGTGTGTGTGTGTGTGTGTGTGTGTGTGTGTGAGAGAGAGATAGAGGGAGTGAGGGAGTCCCCCCCCTTTCTTTTTTTTTTCTAGTGGCTCACTGTTCAGTGCACAATGACTCAATGAAAAGTGGAGGGGAGAGGCGAGCACACTGTACGGCTGCATGAGAGAGAGAGAGAGACACACACACAGGAGAGTAGAAGAAGAAGAGAAGCCAACTGGAGGGAGCTCTAAAGCTGGGGACAAGTAGAAGAAGAGGATATACTTGTGTGTGTCCCCCCCTCCACTCTCTTTATCTCTCTGAAAGGCCACTCTGGGATCAAGTGGCAGTTGAACTTCATCCGGCTGTGCTGCAGCCTCTCTGAGCGTTTTCCTGCTGTTTCTGTCCACTTTTGAAAGGAGCCGGTTGCTGGTGGTCAGTCGTCCCAGGCACACGGAGGGGATAGGATCTGCAGTGTCGTGGAGCAGGATGCCTGCGGGAAGAGGAGGAGGGGATGGAGCCGGGTCAGGAGGCTGCGGGGCGATGGGTCGGGGTCTTCGGTCCGGGCTGTGGACGGCGCTGGCGTGGGGCGTTCTGGTGCTGCTGGCGGGTCAGGGAGGTGCAGAGGCGTGCCCGAATCCCTGCAGCTGTCTGGGGAACACGGTGGACTGCCACGGCCTGGGGATCCACTCTGTGCCCAAAAGCATCCCCAGAGGAACTGAGAGGCTGTGAGTAGTCAGACCATGCCTGCATTCACGTTTTTCCTGCACTTCTGAGGACTCAGATAATCACAGACACACAGTGAGGCGAGGGGAATCCTTCAAAGTGACGGCATATTGATGCTCTTCACTTAAAGGAGCAAACAGCAGTTTAGATCTGGTCTGTTTGAGACCAGGTTTAGGGTTTAGATTTGGTTTCTAGGTCTAAGATCTTTAACAGTATAATGAAAAATCTGTATATTTGCATTTGAGATGGACGTGTAAAACTAAAGACAAAGTAGAGAGGTGCAAATTAATGTGTAGCGGACGATTGAATTAGAATCGTGACTATCCTCTGTATGCATACACTGTGTGCATCATTTTGTTGTATCTTGTCTCCTCTGTTCTCCCTTTGCTCTAGCTCTGTTTATCAGTAGTAGTCTGTTTAACTTCATACAACACACACACATTCACACACACACACACACACACACACACACACACACACACACACACACACACACACACACACACACACACACACACTTGATTCTCTGGATTCGGTTGCTGCTCTGCGGCATCATTTGTCTGTCCTGCAGCTGTTCCCTGTTGCAATTACATGTTTAATACTGATTTTATTTTCTGTGAATCTCCATCATTTCTAGAATTCAGAGTGCCAATTTCTCATCACATTTTGAGTAAAATCTCAGACATGTCTTCCTCATCTCTCCCTCTGACATGTTTCAACCTGTACAGTATTTTTGTGCATGGTTCCTCCTTCCTATAAGACATGTATGTAATATAAAATCAGCTCGGTGACATAGCTCACTATACACATCTCTGAATTGATATGCTTTGCTTTACATTTACTCCACCTCACTGCTTGATTAGAAATCTAATGCAATCTGTGCTGGAGATGTTGTACTGGGCTACATTACATTGAAATGTGTTTCTAATTTTCTCGCCTCTCATGTTTGTAAATGAGGCTGAACATTTGAAACACCCCTTAATTTAATGCAGTCGTGGTCATCATCACCAATAGCTACGACCTCAGAAACGAGCACAGTGGAATTAGTACATTAGTGCCAGTCGAAAGTGCACATTGTTACCTTTGAAGCAGGAGTGTCAAACTCATCTTAGTTCAGGAGCCACATTCAGCCAATCTTGATCTCAATTTGGCCAGACCTGTAAAGTCAGAGCAAAATAACCACAACTCCAAATCTATCCTGTGTATTATTGCCAAAAAGTTCACATCTAAGGAATTATCTTTTTACAAAACATCATGAACAACCTGAAATTTCTTAAGAAATATAAATTCAATTTTAACAACATGATGCCTTCATTTATTATTCACACATTACAAAGTACAGATCACAGAGAATCTATAAAGGCACAAAACATTCAGTCACAGGCATCTGGAATTAAATGATATAGTATTTTACTTTATGATCAAAACGATAAAAGTCAGATGAAAAAACTCCACAAAATATTACAAAAATGAGACACAAAACAGCAAAAGCAAGAAACAAAATGATAAAAGATGAGACAAACAGCACGAAACAAAACAAAAGAGACAAGAAACTAGACAAAAACGTTACAAAGCGACAAAAATGAGACAAACAACACAAGTGAGACCAAAAAGCACAAAATGACAAAAACGATACACAAAATAACAAATAAACAAAACACAAAATGACAAAAATAAGACAAAAACACAAGTGAGACAAAATGGAAATGTAAAACAACAAAAGCGAGAAACAAAATGACAAAAACATGAGACAAACGACAGAAGTCTGACAAAAAAGACAGAAAACAAGACAGAATAATACAAAAATGAGACCCAAAATGACAAGAGAACAATGAACAATCTAGTATTTTACTTCAAAACAACTTTTCAGGATCTAGAAATTATTTTAAATGTATAGTTTTACAAACCGGGCTGCACAGTGCTGCAGTGGTTAGCACTTCTGCCTTGCAGCAAGAAGATCCCTGGATCTTTCTGCATGGAGTTTGCATGTTCTCCCTGTGAATGTTTGGGTTTTCTCTGGGCACTCCGGCTTCCTCCCACAGTCCAAAAATATGCTGAGGTTAATTGGTTACTGTAAATTGCCTGTAGGTGTGAATGTGAGTGTGATTGGTTGTCTGTATATGTAGCCCTGTGATGGACTGGTGACCTGTCCAGGGTGTCAGCTGGGATAGGCTCCAGCACCCAGTGTGACCCTAGTGAGGATGAAGCGGTGTATAGTGGATGGAGTTGCAGTTAATGTCTTCTCTGTAATTTTTACTCTTCACAAAGTCGTCCCACGGGCCAGATTGAACCCTCTGGAGTTCCACTTTTAGCCTGCAGGCCACATGTTTGACACCCCTGCTTTACAGGTAGAATTTGTGACTGTATTGGATTGCATTACACTTTACATACACTTACCTAATGCAGATGCAAATAAGAAATTGGGCAGAAATAGAGATTTCCAAATCACTAAAGGCCACCCGCTCAGTTAGCGACACTCACGTGGACATCACAGGTCCAGACCTGAAGCCTCGAGGACTTCAGTGTTGATGGAATTAAAAGGCAATACTTCCCGCTTTCACAGACTGTCATAGCTGTCCTACAGATCTAATTTTCAAAAAGTAAACCCCAAATATCATACATCTTGTCACTATCTGCATGTTGCAACTAGCTCTTCATCATATTAGAATAGCTGTTATTTCCAGCCTACCTTGTCTGGTTTAGTTGGTGGTTTCCCGTCAGTCTCCAGAAATACCTTTTAACAACAACCAGAGAAGCACTATCGACAATCCATATATTCTAATTTAACAAATGGAGATGGTTGGTTGGGAATATTGCTGCACTGCGCCCTGATCTGCTGATGATATCGTTGCTTTCTTACAGTACTTGGACTCTTTGTTTGTTCTGCAGAGATTTTCTCGTTGCTGAATGTTGTTGTGAATCGGGTTAAGGCCAAATGGCCTTGACTGTTTGGTTCTAATGAGCTGCCACAGTTAAAACTTAGAACTTGTAGCTGAAAGTTTTTATGGACCTATTTGTGGATATGCCAGTAATTTACAAAGGCAAGCACCCAAACAATGAACCCATGAATACAAAGCTTGTGATCAATATTTTAAATGCTTGTATTAGGGGTTTCATTTTGGAAATCTTAATTTTATTACCTTGAAAAACCCCCAAAACAAACCACAGCAAAATATCCAAGCAACATTGAGCACTGGCAACTGAATCTGTATATATAAATTAGAATGCACTCTGTGTGTTTCTCCACCTTCATAAAGTGTGTGTACTGTTTGAACTATACCGGGCTGTAGGTGCAGGATGTACATGTATGTGTTTGTACACAGTGAGTGTATGTGTTTATTTCAGGTTCTAGAGTGCCTGGGTATGAATAATTGATGATTGTCAGGGGTGCCAGCAGAGATACATTATCCTTCCTCCTCTCTGGTTTACTGTAGCGTGGAGGATGTTTTCCCCTCCAAGGCTGATAGCTTTATGATCGGGGATGGGGGGCTTGGGCTCCCGGTCAAAGAGAAATGGCCTGGAAAAAACTCTGAGCCTGCAGAGGCACTTGCCTGTTTTCTATTTATGTGAGACGGTAACTACTAGCACTATAGAATAAGAGAAATTGCAAAAAATCTATATATATATATGTGGAGTTACATACACTACTGTTCAAAAGTTTGGGGTCACTCAGACAATGTCATGTTTTCCATAAAAACTCACACTTTTATTCATGTGCTAACATAACTGCACAAGGGTTTTCTAATCATCTATTAGCCTTTCAACAGCATTAGCTAACACAATGTAGCATTAGAACACAGGAGTGATGGTTGCTGGAAATGTTCCTCTGTAGCCCGTCGGTCCGTCCGTCCGTCCATCCATCCATCCATCCATCCATCCATCCATCCATTATCTATACTATTATGTATGAGGGTCATGGAGGGCTGGAGTCTATCCCAGCTGACTTATAGGGCAACACCCTGGACAGCTAGGTCGCCAGTCTGTCACAGGACTACACATACAGACAAACAGTCACACTCACATTCACACCTATGAACAATTTAGAGTAACCAATTAACCTCAGCCTGTTTTTGGATTGTGAGAGGAAGCCGGAGAAAACCCACGGATGCACAGGGAGAACATGCAAACTCCATGCAGAAAGAAGGGAAGGTTGAGACGCGACCGGGGATCTTCTTGCTGCAGGACAAAAATGCTAACCACCGAGCCACTGTACAGCCAGAATGAATCAATCATTAAAAATTAGACTTTTCATTTGTTATATTTGTTCTAACCTCTCTCACATGGCCCTTCACCCAAAAATGCACTTCTAAAATTTTCTTTTTCATTCAGCGCACCAAGGCTTGTTTGTTTGATTTAACATTGCAGACATTATACTGGTACAGTTTGCAAAAACAGTTTGAAATTCATGCTCAAAATTGACTTAATCGTGTTACACAATTATATTGGCTTTGGATTGTGACACCTGGGATGGATGTAAAATTGATTTGGTTGCAGTTTTTAGAAGACCTTAAATGTGGGTTTTAGCCTTGAAAATATCATGTAGTTAGTATGAAATTTCACCTAACCCGAATGCACGTCCAAGGCCTGCCACTCTAAAAATATTCATAGTATTTAGATCATTTTTTGAAGTTCCTAATAACAACATAAGGTGATCAAAGTCAGACAGTATTTGACCCATGTCCAACCCTGGTCAAGAGGAGGGTCAGCTGATGCAGGTCCACTCATTTAAACCCCTGTCTGTGCCCGTGTGAAAGGAGAATCATGCACATGTGACACAATAGATGTGCTCATATTTTAATCAATCGAGCTGTCTTCACAGGCTGCGTAAAGACCGGCTACACCGGTCATGTAGACATAGCCAGAGTGACCTTTTGACCTCTGAATTGTTTCCTCGTCCCACAATCACACAAAGTCCTGTAGACTCAGACTGGCCCTGCCCTGCAGTGAAGAGGAGCGACCCATTAAAAGGCTATTTGTTAAAGGTCTTGTCGCCCAATTAGCATGTAAAGTGATCTGAGTGTGTGTCAGCTGGACAGCTAGCCACTGGAGGAGAGAGTCGGTGGAGTGTGGGAGAGACAGAGTGTGTACAGTATTCCCTGGGAGACAGGCGGCAATAAGAGGGTCATTTATCAAGGTGACTGCACCAGTCACACTAAACACCCTGCCTTGTTGGATTGTCATGGCAACGCTGAAAAAATGGATGCCCCTTTGGGCCCTGATGAGCATGGTTATTTGAGCAGGGAAGTGAAGAACGTGTGCGAGAAAGAAAGAGGGGAAACCTGTCAGATGTACACTACCGTTCAGAAGTTTGGGGTCACTTAGAAATGTCTTTATTTTTTAAAAGAAAAGCATTAAGATAACATTAAATGAATCTGAAAACCAGTCTAGACATTGTTAATGTGGTAAATGACTATTCTAGCTGGAAACGGCTAATTTTTAATGTAATATCTCCATAGAGGTACAGAGGAACATTTCCAGCAACCATCACTCCTGTGTTCTAATGCTACATTGTGTTAGCTAATGGTGCTGAAAGGCTAATTGATGATTAGAAAACCCTTGTTCAATTATGTTAGCACATGAATAAAAGTGTGAGTTTTCATGGAAAACTTGAATTTGTCTGGGTGACCCTAAACTTTTGACCGGTAGTGTATGAATGAGTGAATGTGCGCACTGATTATGGAGAAAACATTGGATTGATGGCCAGTGTTTTTTGGGAATTACTTAAGATATATGTTGTCTTCGTTTGTCAAGAGGTTGTTTTAGAATCAGTTCTAGACCTCGGTTAGCAGTAAAGTGGGTCATTTCCTAACAAGGACAGCTTGATAAAAATATCTCAAAGCTGCTGACAATGCACAGTGGTCCCTCAAAATAAGTTTTAAAAAAGTCAGTTAAGCAATACTACATCTTTAGTGAATCCAGTTTGGAAAGTGGATCTTTGTGTTCCTGTGTCCCTGTGGCCTCATATCACATTCACTGAGATAAATGAAAACAGAAAAACAACACAGATACTGCAAGAAATGACTGTTGTTTTTTTTTTGTTTTTTGAAGGACTCTCACTACTAGATCTGGTACTTTGTTAGCCTAGCCGCGCTAGACCCAGCTCTTAAGACACAAGGGTCTAGGAACGCTCGACAGGGAGGGAGGCGGGCTAAAAGGTTGTCTTTCAAATCACTCTGCAGCAATTGGGTAGGTATACAACCAATCAGCGCAACGAATAGGCTGACGGAGTTCCTAGAGCGCCGGCAGATTGTGGCTAAGTCCCATTAGCTTCCCAACCAGCGGAGCCAACTGGTATATTAAGGATTTGCCATATCTCGTCGGCATAAGTCCAAATACGTCTTTCTTCTCAATGAAACACTTCACTGCCGTCCTTTGTTTATCTTTCGAGTTGAATTTTAGCTTCAAATCTTTAAGGGCTGTGGCCAAAGCCGAGCCGAAAGATAACTGTTTATTGTGCGCCGGTTGTTTCTGTCAGAATCGTCGCGCCTCTGTCGTCACTTCGTTACGCCCGCCTTCTGACTCTACACTTCATGGTGATTGGTCCGGCCAGTTTTAGGAGCATCCAACCTCGAGCCTTATGGAGGGTAACTAGACTCACCCTGGCAAAGAATTAAATTCGTTGCCGTGGGTTGTCTAGCGTGGCTAGGCTAGTACTTTGTTGTTTGCCGTGCAAAAACACAAAATATATGTGTCATTCTAGACCTAATAATATAGTGTTAGTAGTGTAGTTTTTCTAACCAGTTTAATCCAGGTTGGTTTAGATGGGTGACATGGTAAAATTTTCCAGCCTGCCGTGGTCAGTTCATTACCGTGCAACTGTTGATATATCCAGAGACGTCGAATACTTTTGTAAAAGGACAAAGGACGGTGTCTGATCAGTGTTCCCCTTATATTGATTTAGTTGTGCCACCCCACCACAATATCAACAATGATCATCATGTATCCATCCATCCATTATCTACACACTGCAAGGTCTAGCTGCAAGGTAACAGTGTTATCCACCACTCTGTTGTGCAGCCTGTCGCCAATCCTAATATAGACTATATTAAAATTTTAACCAAAGTTTTTCCCAGATCAGCATTGCCCTCTTAATGCTGCGTCAGATTGAAACAGGTGATGTTTTGGATATTTGTGGGTTGAGTCTCGTCAGACACTGATCAGAAATAACATTATGACCACCTGCCTAACATTGTGTTGGTCCCTTTATGCTGCTAAAACTCCTCTGACCCAGCCGGGCTTGGACTCAGGACTTCTGGGGATGTCCTGTGGTGCTGGGATGGTGGCAGTGAATTCTGTGGGTTGCAGAGTGGAACCCACCTAGGTTGCGCTGATGCTGGACCATCCCACAGATGCTCAGTAAGATCTGGATCTGGGGAATGTGGAACAGTTTCTGCGGTGTGTTGGTGTGCATTGTCCTACTGAGGGTGGCAAATGGCATCAAGGACTGCTGTTGGCATGGGCAGTGAGGGTTTGGGGGGTTGCCTGATCTGCAGTGTTTAGGTTGGCAGTACATGTCAAACATTTACATGAATGTCAGGACTGAAGGTTCCCAGCAGAACGTTGCATTATAACAAGATGATCGATGTTATTCACTTCACCTGTCAGTGGTCATAATGCTGCGGCTGATCGGTGTATATATGTGACATTAACTATTATGTCAGTAGTTTTCAGCCCCTTTGCACAACCTAACACACAGTCCGGTAGAGGAAATCTTAAAGCAAACCCAAACTCTGTCAGTGTGTTTGTACATACTGGAGAGAGTGTGAGAAAGTGCAGGTCATCGTCTGTGTCAGACTCTGATGATTTATCTTTGTGTCTGGAGGAGAAAGAAGGAGAAAGAGACGTGTGTTTGAATGATCTGTTCCTGGAGTTCCTGGATACGAAAAACTCAAACATAAACTATAGAACCAGCAAGGCTCCTGCCAGACAACTTGAAACTTTTTGTTTATTTCTGTTCCTGGATGCATCGTTGCACAAATTGGACCTGAATCATTGATTCAAATATTAATCAAGCTGTGCGTACATGTACAGTTTGAGTGTGTCATTGCGTGTAGCTGCCAGTGGGACGGCTAAGCGAGTGTGAGGAGGATTAGTGTTAGATGTGATGGCAGAGAGCGGGAAACACTTGGAAGCTGAATTTATGCAAACTAGGGCCCTAAACCATTCAGAGATTTATAAACTAACAAATATGTTTTAAAGTCTATCTTCTGAGAGACCAGTGAAAAGACCTCAAAACTGTAGTGATGCGATTGACTTGTTTTTAGTCTTGGTGAGGATTCTAGCAGCAGCTGGATCAGCTGCAGTTGTTTTCTGGACTTGTTATGATTCAACTGCCAGGGTCAGCTGGATGTACCAAAACCAACCAGTTGTCGTTGTTTGAGGTATAGCAATTTATTTCTCAGTGACAAATTTTATGGAGCGATAGGAGTGCCAAATCAAAATATAAATAAATAAATAAATAAATGTGGAAATATAAAGAGAAATAAATAATTAAATAAATAAATGTGGAAATATAAAGAGAAATAAATAAATAAATAAATAAATAAATGTGGAAATATAAAGAGAAATAAATAAATAAATTAATAAATCTGGAAATATAAAGAGAAATAAATAAATAAATAAATAAATAAAAAGGAAAATTTTGTCTTTGCTTTTACCTTTTCTGTTTTTTCCTTTTATTTATTTATTTATTTATTTCTCTTTATATTTCCACATTTATTTATTTAATTATTTATTTCTCTTTATATTTCCACATTTATTTATTTATTTATTTCTCTTTATATTTCCACATTTATTTATTTATTTATTTATTTCCCTTTATATTTCCTCAGGTCCACCAAGAAAAGGAAAAATGCAAATCAGTTTGCTCTGGGCGGGGATTCTGAACACAGGAGTCCTGCCTGACCCCAGCTCCCAGCACGGCTGAAGTGAAGCCATGTCACCGTTGAGCTTCGGCTGATTCTGCCACTGATAAGAAAATAAACATTAATTTACCGAATTAGCAGCGTCCTTTCAGTGTCTGATGGCAGAATCAGCCGAAGTTCCACGGTGACACGGCTTCACTTCAGCCGTGGTCGGAGCTGGCGTCAGGACAGAAGCCTGTGTGCGGGTACGACTCCCCCCCTGAAAAGGAAGCCCCGCCCAGACGAAACTGATTTGCATTTTTCTATTTCATGGTGTCAGGCCATTATGAAATAACCACCAAGAAATAAAATGCAAATCAGTTTGCTTTCACTTGGTGGACTGAGCTGTCAATCAAATGGCTCTAGGCGGGGCTTCCTCGTCGTTCCTGATCACAGGCCGCTCAGAGGGGCGTGTCGTGTCTACTCTTCATATGCCTGTGATCAGGAACGACGAGGAAGCCCCGCCTAGAGCCATTTGATTGGCAGCTCAGTCCACCAAGTGAAAGCAAACTGATTTGCATTTTATTTCTTGGTGGTTATTTCATAATGGCCTGACACCATGAAATAGAAAAATGCAAATCAGTTTCGTCTGGGCGGGGCTTCCTTTTCAGGGGGGGAGTCGTACCCGCACACAGGCTTCTTTCCTGACGCCAGCTCCGACCACGGCTGAAGTGAAGCCGTGTCACCGTGGAACTTCGGCTGATTCTGCCATCAGACACTGAAAGGACGCTGCTAATTCGGTAAATTAATGTTTATTTTCTTATCAGTGGCAGAATCAGCCGAAGCTCAACGGTGACATGGTTTCACTTCAGCCGTGCTGGGAGCTGGGGTCAGGCAGGACTCCTGTGTTCAGAATCCCCGCCCAGAGCAAACTGATTTGCATTTTTCCTTTTCTTGGTGGACCTGAGGAAATATAAAGGGAAATAAATAAATAAATAAATAAATAAATAAATAAATAAATAAATAAATAAATAAATGTGGAAATATAAAGAGAAATAAATAAATGTGGAAATATAAAGAGAAATAAATAATTAAATAAATAAATGTGGAAATATAAAGAGAAATAAATAAATAAATAAATAAAAGGAAAAAACAGAAAAGGTAAAAGCAAAGACAAAATTTTCCTTTTTATTTATTTATTTATTTATTTCTCTTTATATTTCCAGATTTATTTATTTATTTATTTCTCTTTATATTTCCACATTTATTTATTTAATTATTTATTTCTCTTTATATTTCCACATTTATTTATTTATTTATTTATTTCTCTTTATATTTCCACATTTATTTATTTATTTATTTCTCTTTATATTTCCACATTTATTTATTTAATTATTTATTTCTCTTTATATTTCCACATTTATTTATTTATTTATTTATATTTTGATTTGGCACTCCTATCGCTCCATAAAATTTAACATAAAAGTGATCAGAGAAAAATAAGACTGGTGGATGTTCCTAAATCAAAAGAACAAAATAAAACCAAGCAAAGGCTAACAGAGTTTTTAAACTAGCTAAACAGAAGCAAAGCAACTAAACTTCTTAACCGAACCTAAACACAATAGCAACACCCACCACACAAACTAGTGATTAGTGCACAGAATTAACTAAATAAAACTAGTGCTTCAAAACACACATCTCCAGTGAAACACACAAATCACCACCCCTCAGTAGCTACGAAACACACACAAGAAGCTTCTCACTTAGTTCATCAGCTTCTAACAGAGGTTGCAGTCTTCACCAAGACTTCAGAATCTCTCATCAAATTGGCAGCTGCTAACAGAAGCTTAACTTCTGGGTAGCCGCCCCTCAGTGGCTACAGAATCTACAAAACACGACTCAAGAGGCACCAGGACTAGCTGGTCGCACAAGATCCCAACCGCCCCGATTGAGAGTTTGGTAGCAGGATTTATCCTCCCCAGGTGTAATGATGGCTCCGACCGGTTGGCTGAAGGTGGAGGGAACTGGGTGGTGGACCAATGAGGTCGGGAGGTGGGGAGCACAGAGGCTGGAGTGCAGGTCTTCAACTCCAGCCTCATTAGCTGAGATGACAGGCAGCTGGGGTTCTGGAGAGGCTCTCAAACCAGCAGCAGCTGAACATCTCCCCATATAAAGGCTCAAAAGAAATCCTCCCCAGAAAGAAGGTGGGACACAATCACCTGTTTCCATAACAGGACTTTTTAGTCAGACCTGTAAAGACACTGTTACAGTGATCTAATCGACTGAAAATAAATGCATGTGGACCAGTTTTCGCAGGTCCTGCTGAGACAAAAGCCCTCTAATCCTGGAAATGTTCTCCAGGTGATTGTAAGCTGTCTTTGTAGTGGTCTTAATGTGGTTTTGAAAGGTCAGGTCTGAGTCCATGACTACATCCAGATTTCAGGCCTCATGTGTTTTTCTTAAATAACTGAAGCTGTTTGCTGACATTTAATCGCTCCTCTTTTGGTCCAAATACAGCTTTGTGCTTGTTTAACTGAAGGAAAATTAGACACATCCATTCATGAAAAAGCTCCATCTGATTAACTCAGCCATATCACCTCTTCCTGAACCAGTGTCCAGACTACTCTAGGATCACTGTGAGAAAGTGGAAAAGCTTTTTAAAATGTCATTTTTCAAGGTTGTAAGCAACACCAACAAAATTTGCCTCTGTGCAGCATTTTAATGGTTAATTGAACAAAACATTCAGTGGGTCTACATATGCCTAGGTTTGCATGGCACAAAACACCAGGTATTATTCAGTAAAATCACTTTTAGTTGTACATTTGCAGTAAAATTCTTTTTGCTAGTTTTTCTATTTCATTGTCGCTTCCCAGTCCTTCCCCCTTCTCTCTCCTTTCTCAGTTTCATTACCAGTGACTGCCACCTCAGCTTTTCCCACTGCCTGCCTCTGTCTGCCCATCTCTTATAATCATCTAACCATTTCCCCTGCGGCTCCTCAGTGGGAAAGATGCCGCTAATGAAGTGTCATTAGGCCTGAATGTGTGTGTGTGGCTGTTAATATTAGTCATATCCGCCATGCTGCGACTGGGGAGAAAGCTGAGGGATGGGGAGAGAGAGAACGGGAGGAAGAAAGAGACGGCAGAGAATGGAGGAGCAGGAGCAGGAAGGAAGAGTTGTTTTAAGTTGTCAGGGGAAGAGTGAAGGTGAAGATGAAGCAGGAGAACTGGTGAGGACGGGAGGGAGAGGGAAGGAGGAGGGGAGAGGAAAAGGGAGGTGACAGCGAAAACCAAGATTGCTTTTACATCTGCAGTGCAGTCTTGTGTTGACTTAGTAATCATGGCTTAGTAATTTATCAATAAAAGCTGTCTGGTTTTGTTTTGTGTCAGGAAATGGCTTTATTCTGAACAGCAGAATATTAGCTGCCTCACTTTCTTTAACCCTTAGACACACAAGTGATTGGACCCTACACAAAAAATGAGAATCAATGCGTTTTTATGTTATTTTTGGTTAAGAATAATCATTTGTATTATTGTTTGTATTATATTTTTGTCCACACAAGAATGATATCATGTTTGAAATATTCACTTTATAACAGATTTTGAACAATTTAATAATTGAAAAGAAGAATACTACACAGAACAGCAATAGAAGAATGTCAACATCCATTTTGTTGACATTTTCCACTCTTTTCCTCCAGCTGTTGCTGCTCTCCGTCCCTCCAAGTTTGTGCATCACCTCTTGTATGATATCATAAATGATAAAGAGCTTGGGGTAGTAATACAAAAATATTAATTTCTTCAAAAGTAATAAAGGCAACTTAGAAATTTAAATGAAATATGTCCGAAGCAGGGCTGCAAAGTGGTTTGGTGGTTAGCATATTCACCTTGTAGCTAGAAGATCCCCGGTTCACATCCCGGACTTCCTGGGATCTTTCTGCATGGAGTTTGCATGTTCTCCCTGTACATCTGTGGGTTTTCTCCGGGTTCTTCGGCTTCCTCCCACAGTCCAAAAATATGCTGAGGTTAATTGATTATTCTAAATTGTCTGTAGGTGTAAATGTGTGTGCGGGTGTGTATCTCTATATGTAGCCCTGTGACAGACTGGTGAGATGTCCAGGGTGTCCCCTGCCTTCACCTCAATTCAGCTGGGATAGACTCCAGCACCCCACGACCCTAGTGAGGATTAAGTGGTGTATAGATGATGGATAGATATCAGAAACATGTTATTTGAGGAATAGCTAGAATATGAAATGATAAAAACTTTTTGTTACCAAGATATTGCACGAAAGCAACCTCACCGGGTCATTTTTGACCCACTTATGCATCTAAGAGTTAATGTATCTGGTAGTAAGTATCTGGGTGATCTAGTGGTCATGGTTAGCCTAGCCGCGCTAGACAACCCACGGCAACGAATTTAATTCTCTGCCAGGGTGGGTCTAGTTACCCTCCATAAGGCTCGAGGTTGGATGCTCCTAAAACTGGCCGGACCAATCACCATGAAGTGTAGAATCAGAAGGCGGGCGTAACTAAGTGACGACAGAGGCGCGACGATTCTGACAGAAACAACCGGCGCACAATAAACAGTTATCTTTCGACTCGGCTTTGGCCACAGCCCTTAAAGATTTGAAGCTAAAATTCAACTTGAAAGATAAACAAAGGACGGCACTGAAGTGTTACATTGAGAAGAAAGACGTATTTGGACTTATGCCGACGGGATATGGCAAATCCTTAATATACCAGTTGGCTCCGCTGGTTGGGAAGCTAATGGGACTTAGCCACAATCTGCCGGTGCTCTAGGAACTACGTTGGCCTATTCGTTGCGCTGATTGGTTGTATACCTACCCAATTGCTGCAGAGTGATTTGATAGACAACCTTTTAGCCCGCCCCCCTCCCTGTCGAGCGGCCCTAGACCCTTATGCCTTCAGAACATGGGTCTAGCGCGGCTAGGCTAGGTCACGGTCAGATCTCAGCCCAAACGGAGCACTGCAGGGCCGGTTGGACACAACCTGAGAAACCTCCTGCTCAGTCACATCTTGAACAGATTGTTGTGTTCTCATCTGAAGAAAGAAAGAAAGAAATAAACCACCCAGGGTTGCACTAAAAAAGGGTTAGTGGGAAGTGTTTGGGGTAGTTTCTTTCAGCTTAGATTTCTTCTTTTTCTTTCCTTTACTTTGGTTTCCCCTGGTGACAGTAATTCCATTTTAATTCTGGTTTACACAAATACTGACACTAAGATACCCACAATGTGAGATTAAACTGATGGGTCAGTCAATAGAACTGCAGCCTGTTGGGTCAATTTAAGCCAAACCAGTGACAGAAATCAGATGCATGGAAATAACAAGCTAAAAGTGGCAGTTTAGGAGGCAGTTAAAGTTGATATCTCTCTATCAATTACACTACCGTTCAAAAGTTTGGGGTCATTTAGAAATGTCCTTTTTTTTTTTTTAAATAAAAGCTATTTTTTTCAATTAAGATCACATTAAATGAATCAGAAATCCAGTCTAGACATTGTTTATGTGATAAATGACTACTCTAGCTGGAAACGGCTGATTTTTAATGGAATATCTCCATAGGGGTACAGAGGAACATTTCCAGCAACCATCACTCCTGTATTCTAATGCTACATTGTGTTAGCTAATGGTGTTGGAAGGCTAATTGATGATTAGAAAACCCTTGCGCAATTATGTTACTACATGAATAAAAGTGTGAGCTTTCATGGAAAACATGAATTTGTCTGGGTGACCCCAAACTTTTGAACAGTAGTGTACGACCAGCTGACATAGTCACCACCAACTACAGAGATTTAGGACACTGTCTATGACCCTAAAACACAGATCTCTCCTTCTTTTGGCAGCAGAAGAATTTTAACCAGACTCAGCTTTCTGATTTCTATTTTTATTTATTTGTTTTGACAATGTTTCACGGTAAGACACTGTGTTGACTGATCAGAAACACGCCCTTCCCCATTCCTGCTACTACCTAAATGCTGTATTTTTATTATTTACCTTACAGTTATTACAATGAAATATGAATAGTAGAGTTGAAAACCTCCTGTATCACAAACAGCTGTGAGTCTGTTAAGCCTTTAAACACATGAATATGTTACTTCAACTGAAGCTCAGTTGCTTTTTGTGTTTTTCCAGTAGCTTAAGCAACACAAACCCACAACTCGGACATCTGCATCTTTTTAGCGTAGTGCTGTTGCTGGTCTAAATGCAGGATTACTGCTTTACTTTCTATTGTTTTGTTCAGTGCAGTTGAAATTCATTACAAATGTACAATGCTAAAATGAAACAAACAGGATTTTCACCATGTCAAAGGATCCTCTCGTATCGAGGATTTTAATTACTGAAATTTAGGTCATTGCTGGAAAATATTTATCTTTGAAATGTCTTTGAATTGAAATTAACATTGATTTCCCTTGTGAACTGCAGTGCCCGCTCATTTGACTGTCACACGGCGAGTGTTAATCCAGTTTAGGAAACACTGAAATGCTGCAAGCTGAGCTTGGCTTCAGACACCATTCAACATGCCACTATGTGTCATTATATAAGGAGATGGATGAAGACATTTGGTACGCAGCGGTTAAAACTTTCCAGAAATAATAAAACAAACTCAGTGCAGGCTTCAGTGAAGTAGACCAATTCGTCATTTAAAGAGAAACTTACAGAGACAAAGTTTGATTTGTTTTCAGTCTCTACAGACAGCTCTTAGGCTGGACCTCAACAAAACAAATACACTTTTCCACCACAGTTTTTGTCAAAGAAACCTGATCGGCTGTAGGTTTGGGATTGGACTGTGCAGCAGTGCTGTTTAGTAAACAGGTGATGGAGCAGAGAAGGGCTGTTTATTCAGAGCCGTTGAGACTGTACTTTCCTCTGTCTGTGTGGCTTTGTGGGAAGGAGGATTTTATGCTTATGCTCTGTGTGACTGTATCTGGATACTTGGCTGGTCCCTGCATCTTGCACAGATGTTCAATCGATGAGCAGATTAAAATTGCCCATCTGCATCAACTGGCCACATGGCTGCTCAGATCTGTCCCACAGTGAAGTGTGTGTGTGTGTTTTCAATTAGTTTCTCAAGGTTTTTTTTTTTTTTTAAATCAGATACGAGTGAAGCTGTTGACAGCAAGTGCTTTGTGGTGATGTTTGACAGATTTCCTATTTAGTATCTTTGCAGGTTTGAATATCATGAAAATTCAATTGAGTGTGTGTTTAGAAGTTTAGAATACATTTTGGTTTCTAAATTGATTTTTTTAGAACTACATTTGTTTATTTTTTTGTTATATGCTCATTTCAGAGAACAATGAGACATTAACGTGCATAATTTCCTGTTTTAAAAAAAATTGAAAAATTGGGGTTTTCTCAAATGTTTGACTGGAATGTAAAGGAAACTACAGTAGTTGAAAAGGTGCTAAATTCTCTAACGCCTGGTTCTGCACTCACACAGACTCACACATTGCCAGCCTTTCCCTTCAACAATTCAAAATGAGTTCTACTTACTGTACAGCTTTATATGGTCCCTCTATCTCATCATATTACTAAGCTGCCCCCCCTCCTGCTCTCCTTCCATGTAGGATGTAACAGTAGAGAGCAGCGCTGAGCGGATCAACTGCCTCACTGCCCTCTGAGACTGTGTGTGTGTGTGTGTGTGTGTGTGTGTGTGTGTGTGTGTGTGTGTGTGTGTGTGAGTGAGACGCGTTCTGCTTTAATGAGCTATTGTTTGGCAGAGTCGCCACTCGAGGGGAGTCTGTCGCTTAGCTGACCCCTGACCCCGCCATGCTGCACAAAACTCAATTAACCACGCCTCATCAGGGCCGTATCTGTGCTCGTCTCTTCCCTCGTGTCTTTTTCCCTCTCCTAATACAAGAAGACAAATCTTATCCGCATTTTTTTGCATTTAGCGGCTGCACTAGATTCATATTTCGTGTCTCTGAGCATCCATACGTGTTCTCGTAGTGTGCGAAACTGTGGTCATTGCTCGCTGTATGTTGCTCTTCCTCCTGACGCTTGTGCAGTTTAACTGTCAGGGTGATTTCACACACATCCAGGCAGTGATTCTGGACCCCCCGCCACGACCCGTCTCCATCCATCCTTCCCTCCCTCTCACGCAGCCAATCCCCTGCCTCTGCTGCTTCCCCCTCGGCTCTCAGAGTGACCTCCTCCTTCATCTTCAGCCTTTAAGGCCTACAGAAATCTTTTCTTTTTTTTTCCCACTGGCATGGAATTTTCTCACCTTCAAACTGTTTCACCGCTCTAATAGTGTAGTGAAGCAACCTGCCTTTATGTGCACAGAATAAGGCAGTTGTTTAATTCACATTGTGGCTATGCATTCTTAGACAACTGCAAGACCCGAAGCAACGCTGAAGTTTAACTATAACCAACGCTCTTGTTTAAATTAGATACACTGGCTTTAATGGCATGCACCCTCTGGAAATCCACCAGTAGCTGTGTACATGGACCGAAAAGTCTACTCATAATCAGAATAATATTCCAGTCTGAATAGAAATGGCTTAGGTAACTACCTCAATGTGAACAGACTGACCTGTAGGAGGCTGTGAACCTCATCATAGTCCGTTCAATAAGTAGCTACTAACCATGTAAACGCTTGTTTGTACGTTTCTTACTTCCACCCACTGGCTCCTGGTTTTGACAGAGGAAGAGTTTACCGTCCTTGATGAGCTGTAAAGATCCTCCTCTTTCATGGCCCCCCTGATTAAAATTATGTGTCACTGAGATTGCTGTCTGATTAGAAAGGACAGAAAAAATGCAAATATTTTTCCCATTTTGGCCATTTTCCTCTGTTGAATGAATCCCGTTTTCTTAGTAAAGTTTAAAAAACTCCTGCTATCACTTTTCCCAGCAGATTAGATTTTATAGTTTTACAGTGGGAAGAACCATTTAATGCATGTCAAATAAAAGTTATGTTCGGGCATGTAAACAAACATTTTATCAGATCAGTTTATTTATGTGAACAGTTAAGTTTGAGTCTTTAATCGGTTTGATTTCAATCAGGTTGAGTAAATAGTTGAATGATGTTCATTTTGTTGTTTATTAGGTTGAGTAAATATTGTTCAGCACTTACAGACAGGAGGCACAAGAGGAACTTCATCCATCCATCCTCTATACACCGCTTTATCCTCACTAGGGTCGCGGGGGGTGCTGGAGCCTATCCCAGCTGACTCGGGTGAAGGCAGGGGACACCCTGGACAGGTCGCCAGTCTGTCTCAGGGCTACACATATAGACAAGCAATCACATTCACACCTACCAAGAGGAACTTATGTTTGTGCATCTCTGAATTTGTGAAGTTTCTCTACATTACCCTCTGATCCTGCTGCATCTTCAGGGTGGTGGCGTTACTAGGTTCAAATACTGTCTCATACCTGATATACTTGCTTTGACACGTTTCTGCTTGCTTGTGTTGTGTTTATTCTGCATTCAGTCAGAGCAGTGATTGCACACATTCTGATAACACTGGTCTACAAACAAAATATTTCCAGAATAACAGTAGTTAAACTTATTGTCAGTTACTACAAAAGTAAGTCAAAAGTGATGGTTGGCTCAAGTTATCAAGATACAGTAGTAAGTCAAATATTGAAATTCTATACAAAGTAATGACAGAGCGATTGTTAATTGAAAGGATATGTCTGAGCTACATGTTCTGACTCAAAGCATTTCTGCAATGTAGAACATATTCATCTGTGCTAATGTTTTGCTAGAACTCGCCCTCTTTGACATATTATACACTTTGTTACTTTCATAAACTATAACGAGCATTGATCTAAATCATATGTAGCAGCTTTTATCAGTGTGTGATACTTTTATCAAATTGCCTAATATTTTTTATCTGAGGAACCAGAGATGCCTCGAAACTGTGAACAACGCAGATAAGTTTTGTTATATCTGAGGTGAGGTAACCTTTGCATCACAAAAGCGCAGTAGAATTGCTGTTGTGAAAAAGGCATATCATCTTTATTGTGGATGCAAAATATTTTAGGGAAACAACAAGACTGCAAATTATAAGCAGCTGGTGGCAAACTTCCTGAAGTCCTACAGGTGCTTGGCTGCAGTATGTCACTGAAAAGACACTTCTTGCATTCCCATCTGGATTTTTTTCCACTGAACTTTGGGGCTGTAAATGATGAGCATGGGGAGCGATTTCACCAGGACATTGCAGCTGTGGAGTAAAAGTTTATTTCTTGACCTCACAACTGCCTGTGTAGGCTACCGCATTATCCAATAAAAATAGAGTTTGGGTGTCGGACCCTCCTATCCCACAAAGGACAGATTGGCTCCAGCCACCTACAACTCTAAACAGTAGTGGTAGAAAATGGATGGATTAAAATGCATGAGCATGTTTTAGATTTTTAACGCTGTGATTTCTGTAACGCTTTACTTTAAAATGTCAGTAGAATTATTCATTACTTACCGTGATAAGAAATGTCAGCTAAGATCCACATCTGGCTGGCGAGACACAGGTTGCCAACCCCTGCAGAGTCGGCGGCAGAACAGATCGAATTGAGGGGCATATGAGAAGCAGCGGGGGGGCACAAACTACTGACCAAGAACTCATTATATGATGTTTAATATGCTTAATTGGTTATATATGCTTAATATTAGTTTGACATCACAGTAAACCAGTTTCAATTACACAGCATTCTGCAAAGTCTCTAACACACACACACACACACACACACACACACACACACACACACACACACACACACACACACACACACACACACACACTGCACTGTACTGTGTACGCAAACGGCAAAAACAACAACACATCCCTCTCTCCCTCTCTCATACCCAAACAAACCCAAACATTCCACATTTGCGTAATAATGAAAGCTAAGGCTGGCACTATTAAGTGCAAGTCTCACCTTTAGACGAGCTGCAAGCGGCGACTGCTGCTGAACCTCCTAAGAACCGCGTCCTTCCACTCACTGGTACATTTTCTTGTTAAGTCCTTTTCAAACGCCAGCTGAACCAACTGGGCCTTTCTTCTGTGGAGCATTACGCGTCTGTGGTCCGAAAATACGTTTCTCAGGGTGGAGAATGAGTTCTCACACATGGCCGTGGAGGCTCCAAATGTTAATGCATGTTTAAAAGCAGTCAATACACTTGGCATTGCGGTGAGATGCGTGTGGTACTTGGAGATGATATGCTATACAGTCCAGTCCCCCTCAATTGGATGCGTTTGTTTTTGTAAGCTGAAAAACTGTTTAGCCACCTTATACTCCGTGTCAACAATAGGCGATTGTGACAAATCCATAATGTGCTTCACAGCCTTCACGTCCAGAAATGTGTCACTTTCTGGGTTTAGCGCAACAAGCGCACGGGCCAACTCCGAGTTGCGCTCGCTGAATCTGTGGTCCATTTCTCCAAGTACTGAATCAATAGTGCTGTAGTACAGTCTCTTTAGTTCTGTTTTGTCATTGACATCCCTGTGTCCTGTGGTTCTCACAAAGAAATACTCGTCCATATTGGCGGCAGCTTTGCGTCTCCATTTGGGCGTCCTGGGTCTTAGTGAAGCGCTCGCAGTCACGGCCGCATCCCACACGCTATTAAACTCCTCGTCACAGCGGAGTTTCCGAACACAAGCTGTTGCACTAGCCACAATACTTAAACCTGTCATCAAGTCTGCGTCCTCTCTCTGAAGAAGCTTGTTTGGTGGATCCAGCAGGGCAAGAACTGTGTGCACCAGGTTAGCAATGAACAAGAAGCTGGCCTCGGTCATTTCGCGCAGCATGCCCACAGCCTCAATCCATACATCTGCACCAAAGGTTGAAACAGTATCAATCTCAGTCAATAGGGATGTCAGGTCGTTGAAGGATTTTAGGATGGCTGACACAGTGGCGAGATGTCCCGTAGATCTCTGTTCCAGCAGACGTTTAAGGTGCACACCCTTGTAGTGCACAGCAACTATCGACTTTTTGCAGAATTTGTAAAGGGCATTACACACATGAAAAAAATCCACTACAGCTGTCTCTGCCGACATTGCGTGTACTACCACCAAGTGTAACTGGTGGTTCAGACAGTGTACATAAGGTATGTCACGACCGAGCTTCTGTTGTAGTATCTTCTGGAGGCCACCATGTTTCCCAGACATCAGCGCAGCTCCATCAAATACCTGGCTAAGAATTTTTGATGTGTCCAGTCCAACTCCATTTAGCTCTGCCAAAACGGTGTCTGTTAATGTCTGTGTGTCACCCTTCTCAGCGGTTGCTACGGTTAGCAGACGCTCTGTGACTTCATATGACTCATTTACAAATCTGATGACAATGGAAATATTCTCACGTCCTGTGGGGTCGAAGGTTCCATCTACTTTCAAAGTGTAATGTGAGTCCCCCACCTCCTCCACTATAGCCTCAGTCACCACACTGCTCAGGGTGCTTATGAGTTCATTTTGTATGTCGTGGCAAGTGTATGTGGCGTTGCGTGGAATTGTCTTCACAACAGCTGCCAAATCCGGGTCCTTTTTAATTGCATAGTCCAGTAAGGAGAGAAAAAGGCCACTACCTCCCTCCGACATGTTGTCAAGAGCATCTATCTTCCCTCGTAAAGGCAGCTGGTTTTCTGTCAGAAATCCCACATCATCAATGAGAGAGGAGACATAATACCTGTTCTTTCATAGTTGGTCCGCGTTGACAAGTGTTGAAATCTCCTTTTCAGCGTCAATGCGCCTCTCCCGCTCCTTCCACAGAGTGTAGCAAGAGAGATGCTCCTTTGAAGATTCGTGTTTATGAAATCCCTGATCTCTCTCTGTTACATTTTTCCAATTTCGAAAACCCACACTCACGAATGCATCCAGTTCCTGAGGCATGCGGTGGCCACTAAACTGCCGGCAACAAAAACAAAATGCTGCATTGGCTTTGACACTGTATTCAAGCCAGCCTCGGTTGTGATACCAAGCAGCAACAAATGAACGCTTCCTGCCGCTGAAAATACTGGCAGGGTACTGCTGTAAAACAATTTGGTTGGGCTGGTCGGTCCCAAGGTCATCTATGGGTGCTCTTCCACAGGTAGCTCTTAGGCTAGCAGGTGCATCGTTGCTGTTAGCACAAGGAGGCTCTGATTCTTGCTCTTGAGAGGTAGTGGCACTGGGACCGGGTACATTTGCGCCCTCTTCCATACATGGAGCTGGAGGTGGCCGAGAAGACGCAGCACCGTGTAACCACTTTCTCATATCCATTCCTTTCATTTTGTCTGTTCTTTGTTTTATGTTTGATATTAGCTCACTGCCTTGCTCTCACTGAAAAAATAACCCACGCTTTCTCTTGATGAAATACCAACAAATCAAACCAGTAGGTCACAGGTCAAGCACCGGACCAATCAGATCTGACGCAAAAGATGCAAATATAACGAACAAATGTGCGTTTTTTATTATTTTATTTTTTATTTTTTAATGCAGTTTACGAAGGATGATTTCACGTTCAATAATATAAATATAAGTAATCAGTTGAAAACAAAGTTTGGCACAAAGGCTTGGCCTGCTTGTGGGTGAGTGGAGGGGGGCACCATAGACATCTATACGTAGACGCCTCATTGACTGCAGCCGCCCACTCGAGCGATGTGCCTGCAGCGCCGCCATCTTGGATCGGGGCCACTCGCTCCTACAATGCATTACTTCCATAGAGGAATGATGTGCTTATACAATTAAAGTTGTCATAAATCGCTCAATTCTCAAGCAATTTTGATGGGGTTTGCTTGTAACAAACGCTAGATAGATAGATAGATAGATAGATAGATAGATAGATAGATAGATAGAAAGAAAGAAAGAAAGAAAGAAAGAAAGAAAGAAAGAAAGAAAGAAAGAAAGAAAGAAAGAAAGAAAGAAAGAAAGAAATAGGAAAAAAAACAGAAAACGTTTAGATGTGCTCAGGTTTTTATTGACTTCACATTTACAGCTTTACACTGCATTGGAGTACAATTATTGTTTTTGTATTATTGTACTACTACTGTATTACTGTTGTTGCTATTCATATACGTATCATTATATTCCTATAATATTACATGATTATTGTTTATTATTTTTATATTACAGTTACTGGTATTATTATTATGATTATTATTATTACTATTACTTCTATTATTATTATTATTACTACTACTATTATATTACTGTTATATCAGTTATTATTATTATTATTACTATTATTACTGCTATTATTACTATTATTTTTATCATTATTATTATTATTACTACTACTATTACTATTATATCACGTGTATAAATCACGTTCTTTGGGAAAGCTTAAACATGTGAGAAAAGTAGCCAGAGATAAAGAATTGTCTACAACAAAATAATTCCATCATAAATCAGGGCTATTATTAGATCTATCAGATTCTGTATTCTAACCCACCAATTACTGCAGTAAGTCTGTTTTTATTCTTTGTAACAGGCTGTTGCTAGGAACGCGAGATTCATAACATCGAATTTTAAACAAAAATTTGTCTCAGATTATTTATTTCACCGGTAAGCAGCTGTGTAATACACAGGATGATGTAGAGAGCTGGTTAGATCATGGGTAGAAGCCAGACACGGAGTGGATGGGGTTCTATCCGTCTTGTCAGCGTTTATTTCACTCTAGCTATGACAACCTGCTAACAATATATTATTCCTTACATACATCTTACATGTGAAAAGTAATCCCAAGTAATCTCCTTACAGCGCTCATTAGAGCATCCATAGGCTGAACAGAAGTCCGGCATCTTTAAATAACTATGCTGGAGTCAGAGGGAGATAGTGTGTAGCTTAAGTGTTGAGTGGCAAAAACAGCATTGTAAAAAAAATCCGAGCACCTTGTATAGTAGCTACACGTGTGACGTTTCTAAAAAATCAAACAGTTTGGCAATCGGTTCAAAATTCAGCCAATAATTCCACTTTGAGATTCAGCAGTACCTCTTGCCTCCGTAGATGTCTATGCACCGCTACCTCCGCTGGCACGGTTTCAAGATGGCGGCGCTGTAAGCACGTCTCTCGACAGCCTATGAGGCGTCTACGTATATATGTCTATGGGGGGCACAATAACTCATTTGGGGGGCATGGCCCGCGAATGACCCCCCATGATGCTGACCCCGGACCCCTGTTTTAGGGGATGTTTCAGTTTGCATTTTCCTAAGACTTCTTTTGTTTAATCCTTGCCAGGGTGGCACTTGGAAGCTTTAGATAGAAGTGTTCTTTCAAACACAAGATTTATGTACATCTATCCATCCATCCATCCATTCTCTATACACCGCTTTATCCTCACTAGGGTCGTGGGGGTGCTGGAGCCTATGTACATCTAGTATATACATAATAAAACTTTGTAATTAAATATCTTGGAAACATTAGTCAATAATCAGTTTTATCATTTGTGTAAGACTCAGCTAATTTCATCTCTGAAGCAGACAATTTCCAAAATAATTTGTCTACCAGTGCAATTTAACACTACTTGGACATTATGCATGTTTTTATTTTTCTACTTCACCAGGCGTTTTCTTTGCTTTTCTTCTGTAAAACCGGTTCACACACCCATAGTGTCCACTCTCTCCTTCTGTCTTTTATAGGACAGGACAAGGTCAGACTGTGCTCCACCCTTTACAGTAGCACAGCAACATGACACCACACACACAAACACACACACACATACAGGTACATGCACACATCTCGTTTTACTTCTCCTTCCACAAAGCCTCGTGGGAAGAGTGACATCATCCCTCTCTTTCTTCACAGCTGTCACTCAAAGTAGACAATGAGGTCAGAGGGTTAAACCCCTCCCTCTTAAAGCAGCCTCTACAACTGTGCTGAATAGAGAGCCTGGCTAAGTACAGTATCAGGTAACACACACTGGCAACAGTTTATACCTAAAGTGTGTGTACAAAATAGTCATTTCTCTGAATCGTCTAGCTCGGTTGGCTTGGCATGAATGCAGCAGCAGAGTAAACTGAAAAAGGGCAGCTGAAGAGTATGCCAGCGTGAGTGGAGGAGGAACATGACACTCTTGTCAAACAGTAGCTGCCTCATTTCAGAAGGAATCTCACAGTGTGCGTCTGAACAAGCATCTTGAAGAAACAATTTGATGCTCTAGCTGATGTAAGCTGATTTACAGTTTAAAAAAAAGCTTGTCCTTGAAGTGAACTCTTTAGAAAACTTTCTTCACTGTGTATCGGATGGAAATAGTTTCAAAGAGTATAAATAATTCGCTCTACAGCACAGAGATACAGTCATACATTAGGGTTTGTTTGTGTCAAAGGACAAGCAAGGTTTTGTTTCTGGACATTATTCGTGGAGGCTGATGTTCATCATTGAAACTACAAATTTCTATTGATGATCCCTGTGTCAAGCCTGGAGCACGTGCCCGTCTCTTTTTCAGAGCATGGCTGTGAAAATCGTGCGCTGTATCTAGCATAATTTAAGAAGGACAACCACTGCAGCTCTGATTAGTGGTGCTGCGACTCGTTCTGTTCCTCCTGATTACTGCTGCATCTGTTTCCACTGACCTTTAGTTTGACACTCATCTTCCTGTATCCTTTTCTATTTTTGTGAAGTCTCGCTGTCAGATTTTTTTTAGATGCCATGTGGAGCCACGATGCAGACAAACAGTTCATTGATAACCATGTTCATTCAGTGTTAGGCTAATTGGAAGTCACAGGTTACATTCAGACTTCAATTGAAGTGCATGTTGGACAATTGAGCAGCTATGAAACCACCTCCACTGACAAATGTTCACATGTCAACACTGACCGCTGGTGCATGAGGGCTCTGTGCTTTCCTGGGCCTCTCTGGATCTTTTGGTTTGAGAGGTTCCTTCTAACTTCGACTGAATTTCAGTTGAAGACCACAGTGCCAGGAAGCACCGGGTCTCCTCCTCAGTCCCCTGCTGCTTGGATTTGGTGTCCATATTCACCAGTTTTCAAAATCCTAAACACTACTACTACTACTCACTTGGCCGTTTAACAGTGGCGTTTCTGTGTTTCCGCCGTTGATCGTTGGGAACGATAACCCCGCCCCTGATGTACTTGGTTCTTAACTCTGGCCCAGCAAAGAGGTGGTGCTTGCTAAGCACCTGTTTTTAGGACCTGGATCCAGTGTTTAGGTGGTGGAAACACAAAGAACTGGTGCTAAGTCAGCCTCTGGCTCCAAACTAGCACTGGAACCAGCATGGTGGAAAAGGGGTATATGAGTGACATGGCAGGGTACAGGGCTGAAAGATTTGGGGAAAATAACCCATTTTGATTTTTCTGACTGATTTAATTTGCAACATAAATGCTTTAAAGTCCTGTTGCAATTAAACCGTGATGGAGCACATGAAAGACTATTGAAAGTATGATTGCCATATATAATAGATGGTAAGAATGTGTAAAATCAGTCACACAACAGTTTAAACCTTTGATCACATCAGCTGTATGACTTATAGTCTAAATTGCAGCTGTTGTACTTTTGCTGATTGCATTGTTGCGAGTTAAAATGGATTCATTGTTAAGCTCTAGTAGGTCATTTGGCGATTCTAAATTGGCTGTATGTGAGAATGTGAGCCTGCTTAGCTGTCTCTTTGTATTAACTCTGCAATGGACTGGTGACCTGTTTGTCCCACATCTCGTCCAGTCAGCTCGAACAGACTCCAGTCCATTGGATAGACTAGGAGCTTATGACCAACAATTACCTTTATGAAACCGGCATTGCAAGCATTCATGTTAGCTTTAGGCAACGATGAGGCTGAGAAATGAGCTAGTTTCAACATCTTCCTTAAATTCTGTCTTTCCTAAATGTAACAATTTCTGTTGCTTTTTTGCACAACCTAGTGAAATACTGCGAATGCCTATCTGGAGAAACTGTCTGAAAATGTGCATAAACAAGCATGGAGAGTGCAGAACAACCTCTAAACAATTCTGTCTCACCTCTCCGGGTGTTCAGTCTACCTTTGACTGTAGCCATTTGTAACTGTTGGGAATATTTTAGGCTTTAATCCTAGTTGGACACCTTGTCACATGGAATATTTCTTCATAAGCAAAACTGATCTTTACCACCTCTTTGTCCCTCTATTCTGTTTGTATCTGTTGTAACTTTACAAAAACGGTGAAAAGGCACCTAGAATATCTGATAAAAACGGGAAACTGCGTTGGGGAGAAAGCTCAGGTTTGCTTGATGTGCAGAAATGAAATATGCTAGAATTCTACACAGAATGATTACTTCAATGTACAACACCAAAGCTTGGTAGTCATTGAACACATTACTTCAAAAGTGAATGAATAATAGCTTGAATAATTACACTAATCTAAATTTTGCACAAAGGTGTACCACACTCTTGCAATTTCATATATATATATATATATATATATATAATACAAGCTATGATGGTTACAACAGATGTTTTTGTAGTTACATGCTTGCTGGGAGGAACTTTCAGTAATTTCTGCTCTTAAAATGTGATTTTAATCAGTTCTGTTTATAATGTTGACATGAAGATTCAAGGTTGACTCCTTTCTGCCCATGCTCCAACTCATGTTCTCTAATCTGTTGTTTGTTTTTTTAGAGACCTGAATGGGAACAACCTGACAGTCATCACCAAGACAGACTTCTCTGGCCTCAAACACCTCAGAGTCCTGTGAGTCACAGCCACACTGACAAATACAGTTGCATGCAGACTGAAAGTGAGGTATTTGTCATATCTAGAACAGCATTCACATCAGTTCTACATAAAGAGGTGAATAAATTCTATTTTAAATGTTGTAATTTAGGACGTGTCCAAACATATACTGAACATTTCTAGGAGATAACGAGCCCTACCCTTCTTTAATTGCTGCCAGGCTCACTGTTGACAGGGAGGCAGCCTGTATTTATTAAGGGATTCTTTCCCACATTTCTTTGCTAGTTTTAGGTCTGGTGGGAATGTGGGTGTCATAACTGTGGGGTCATGGAAGGCCAGAGGGCACAGAATGATGCTTTCGCTCAATGGCGACACCTGAGCCACCCAGAGGTGCTTGTTTGGTGTCAGTGTCGGTCACATTTACAACATGGAGGGGGTTATCTGTGACCTTTTGACCTGGAAACACTGTGCCCTGTGGGAGTAGTTTCCTGTGTTAACCTGAGGATTGGGACTGTGTCAGTGATGGACGTGGAGTGTTAAAAGGATGACATGCTGGGAACTAATGACATCTCCGGAGGCCTCAAAACAGATTAGCAGCCCGCTGGGAGCCTGCAGCTCGTTGCTGTCAGGAGGGCATTGAGTGTTACACCAGTGGTATATGAGGCAGAGCTCTGTGGAGAGTATTTCTCAAACAATGGACGCCAGCAGGATTTGTGTCTTTAGAATTATTCAAATTGTTGTTGATTATTATAGAAGAGTGAAAGATGTTATGATTTGTGCCGTAATGCAGAGCATTTCTCATAATGTCAACGTTAACTAATGAAGTGATGTTGCTGATGTTTTATGTTATTTAGCAAATGCTAAAATAATGTTAGGCTGTGCAGTGTCTCGGTGGTTAGCACTTTCACTTTGCAGCTAGAAGATCCCCGGTTCGGGTCCCCGTCTTCCTGCATGGAGTTTGCATGTTCTCCCTGTGCATACATGAGTTTTCTTTGGCTTCCTCCCGCAGCACGAAAGCATACTGAGGTTAATTGGTAACTCTAAATTGTCCGTAGGTGTGAATGCGATTGTTTGTTTCTCTACACTACTGTTTTAAAGTTGGGAGTCACTTAGAAATGTCTTCATTTTTAAAGAAGAGCATTTTTTTCAATGACGATAACATTAAATGAATTAATAATACAGTTTAGACATTGTTAATGTGGTAAATGACTATTGTAGCTGGAAACAGCTGATTTTTAATGGAATATCTCCATAGGGTTACAGAGGAACATTTCCAGCAACCATCACTCCTGTGTTCTAATGCTACATTGTGTTAGCTAATGGTGTTGAAAGGCTAACTGATGATTAGAAAACCCTTGTACAGTTATGTTAGCACATGAATAAAAGTGTGAGTTTTCATGTAAAATATGAAATTGCCTGGGTGACAATAAACTTTTGAACAGTAGTGTATGTAGCCCTGTGATAGACTGGTGACCTGTCCCGGTGTCTCCTGCCTTCACCCTAAGTCAGCTGGGATAGACTACAGCCCCCTGCGACCCTAATGAAGATTAAGCGGCATGTAGATAATGGATGGATAAACTAATGTTACCTGTGTGCCATAATTAGTGGATTTTACCTGATTAAATAATGTTTACTGGTGTTACGACCCTTCCCTTTCTGCTCATGCAGGTGATCAGCTCCTGCAGGAGCTGGCAGAAAGGGAGGGTCGTTAGACTAATATGTGGCACCTGGTAGAGCTTTAGGAGGCTACAAAAGCTCACCTGGTCTCACTTCTTCTCTGTCTCTCCTTTTGCACTCAACACCAACACACACATCTTCACTCACTCATGCACTCCACTCATTACTGATGTAACCATTTGTCACACCTCATCCCTTTTGTCTTTAATTACTTAAGATATATTAAAATATTGTGTTTGTATTTGAAAACCTGACTGGTCTCCCTTCCTTTGTCACATTCACTGAGCCGGTTTGTGACAAAACACATTCAATTTTTTTAGTAGGGATAGAGTTTGTACATACTAGAATGTTGCTTTTGAAGTAAACATTCAAGTAGAGTTATTTTTTTCCTTTGCTTTTTTTTCTTGCAGTCACCTGATGGAAAACCAGATCAGTAACGTTGAAAGAGGAGCTTTTGATGATCTGAAGGAGCTTGAAAGACTGTGAGGACACATACATTTGCATAGAAGGAAAAGAAACATTTCAACTAAGTTGATGTGCTGTGTGTGCATAATTTTTAGGTTTTGCTTCTTCTTTTTTTTTTACCCCTACAGCCGTCTCAACAAAAACCGTCTCGGCCAACTTCCAGAGCTGCTCTTCCAGAAGAATGAAGCCCTGTCTCGACTGTAAGTTCAGCCTCCAAAGCTTTACATATTCTCTGTCCTTTACCCTGCATCCTCTGTTTTACATAGAATATCCAGACCATGTTCTCCTCCCAATGCCTTTGTCCCACATCCACTAAACCTCAGGGGTTCACACATTATTTTGATTAGAATTACATCTGGTTATCATGACTCATCAGATTTGATCAATTCTCTCACAGACTGGGTCAGGTGGTGTTGACAGCTGAGATGTAAAATCATTCAGTATATAATGTTTAGAGATTCTGATTATTTGCCCTCGAATTAAGTTGCTGCATTTTGTTGTCATATAAAACTTCTGCAGTAAGTTCACAACCTAGACAAGGAAAGTAAACACTTTTAAAACTGACAAGAAAATGCCAAAATATGTGATGTGCCTTGGCTGAGCAACAAGACTGTAATAATGAATGTTTAGCGCAGTGGTGGATTTCTAGTGGGATCACAATCATGTGATCGCAGGCAGCCGACGTAGTGTTCATTTCTTGTCATAGTTACAGTGACTGCTATCGCGCAATGATACAGAGATATTTAACAAATCTATGGATCCAGACTATGAGCCGTATCACTGCCAAAATCTACTCACTTGGTCCTTGTGTCATTACTGACCTTCTCTGTAAATTTCATCCCAATCCATTAGTCCATTTTTGAGTGATGTTGCTGACAGACAGCCAGACAGACAAACCAACGTCTATCGTCACATAACTCCGCCACATTCCTTGACGGAGTAACAAACTGAAAATTAACTTCACGAGTCAGAACAGCAACAAAAAGTGCATCCCAGCTCTGTCTTTTTATGTCTCGCTTGATACATTTCTGTTACAGTTTGTGTTTTTTTGCCATTCTTTATTTGGTTGTGTTTTATTCCTTAATATTGCGACTGTGCTGACAAATTGGTGAAGATGTTTTCTTGATTTGCTTTTGTTTTCTCAAGTCGCCATGCGCTGAGTTCTCAGTGCCATTGTAGCTGATAGATCTTCTGTGTGTATGTACTATGGGATTTAATTGGTGTACCAGCATGTAAAAAATACAAATTCTTGTTTTTTAGCTTCCTACACCCCAGACTACTCTCTGACTGGGCACTTACCAAAGTACAGTAAACCCTGTATGTACAGCATTGCACATCTACGAAGCTGCTAAGAGCGGAAATAAAATTAACCGGTTTTGTCAGGTGAAATTTCATTTACCCAAACATTATATTATTTTGTGAAAGAAACACAGACTCATTGCCTTTACTGTACAAAGCATGCTTATTATTGTGAGGGGTCAGCCGCCAAAAACCACTGATAAGCCAGAAAAAACTGTTCATTTGTCATTTGCGCTGCATAGTAGATAGTTCTGAATCACTGGAATTTTATTTTGGGTTGGAGTAATAAACCATCACATGTACAGATTTGTAACAGAAACATTTTCCACTGCTTCAGGCTGTGTACTCGCTGGTTTTCTGATCAGAAATTGACCTATTTTTCTCACCCAGAAAAAACTGCAAATAGTCTCCCTTTGGACAGCAGAAATCACTTGCACAGTCTCCCAGGAGCAGCAGGATGAGTGGAGCTTTAATTTGACTTATACACACAAAGAGCTTTTTTCGCGTGTGTGTATTTAATAAGCCTGGACACAGTTGGTTACTATGCGGCTAAATGTGTCACACACACACACACACACACACACACTCAGAAGTCTTTGTTACCAATGTGTGTTTGTAGTGTGGGATGGGGAAGGTATCTGCTACTGCCTGGAGACGCCTGGAAACACACACACAAACACTGCTGGAGAGAGAAAACCAAACATAACAGAGCTCTCTAATTAACTTCTTTCAATGATTGATCCATTTGTGGTAGCGATGGGTTTCTGTACCTGTGTGTGTGCACGTGTGATGGATTTAGAGGTTACCGGAAAATGTGCAGATACAAAGAGACACTTCTACTTGTCCTGTGACTACAGAAGAAAGAGGATAACAACCATGAAAAATACCAGTAATTACAGAGAAAATGTGGATGAACAGGTGTGCGTATGTGTGAGGGAGACGTGAAGAGAAAGTATGAGAGTAACGGATGGTGAAAGAAAGTGTGTGTGTTTGTTTGTGTGTGTCTGTCCTGATTATTTGCTGTTCGCTGTTTTGGCAATTTCACACTCTGGCTCCCATCAGGGAATGGCGAGATGGACTTGGCATGTTCGATCACACACACACACACACACACACACACACACACACACACACACACACACACACACACACACACACACACACACACACACACACACAGAGAGAAATTGACACACTCGCAGTGCAGAGCCATTAGCACTTCCTCCAGCAGGAGTGATTTCTTTTCCTCCTGCTGTGTTGATGGACTCTATAAAGCCTGATGTCCCTGGGAATCGCGCACACACACACACGAAAAGATGCGCAGCAATGATAAACACACTTTTTTCGTGAAATTCTGCTTTTTCAGGACATCGAAGATTTCAGAAAAATGTGAACCTCAAAAATGCCCTCATTTTTCCACTAGTCCTAATTTTGTAAATGTGTTATTCTAAAAAAGTGTCCTGATATTTCACAAAAACAAGTGTACACATGCACACTCAACACGGTCTCACGGGGATTCGTGAAACTGTTACGTAAATTTTTGTTTCTTTTTCGTGCGCACCAACACGATTTCGTCATGTTTTTCGTGCCGCTCACCACGAAATGTTTTTCGTGTTGCTCACAACGAAACCCGCTGTGGTAATCACAGCTGAAAGTGGTTTATACCAGCGGATTCATGACGATCTAAGCTGTCCATCGGCGTATACTGCTTGTGTGATCGCGTTTGCGGCCGCCGGCCGCCGGACATTCTTGAAATTCCTATGCAAATTGGTAAGTGTACCACCGGCTTATGGTTAGGATTATGTTTAGGGACGATGTCATGCAAAATATAGCGTTGGATTCGCCATGGTTTTACATTAAAAATATAATACACACATTCGTTTGAAATACGTTCTGGGTGGCACGAAAAGTCCGCCGTTTAAAATACATTGGTGCGCATTTCGTGGTGAGCGGCACGAAAAACATGACGAAATCGTGTTGGTGCGCACGAAACCGAAACAAAAATTTACGTAACAGTTTCACGAATCCTCGTGAGATCGGGCTGGCACACTACACTATGTTTGTCAGCTGCTTTTGTTTGTGTGGTTTTTTATGTCTTCGACAGAATTATTTGCTTCTCTTCCTCTACATTCCACTCTTAACTAATCTCACTTTGTTCCTTAAATTGTTGTTTTAACCCTGCAAAGTAAAACATCAGATTTAATCTCAATTAAAACACAGTTTGTTCTGCATTTAAGTAGGATTTTGGGCTTTGTTGAAGTAATCCACTCATTCCCTGCTCCCTATCTAGGGACCACTATATAGTGAGGTAGTGCCGTACCCGTAGCCTGTGGGCTACGGGTACGGCACTTTCCATTTGCCAGACAGATACGGACCCGTACGCGAGTCTCACGAGTCAAGAAGCTGCTAACCACTGCAAACTGTTGAAAGGTAAGCAAAGGTTAAGGTTAGTGTTAGGGTCAGGTTTAGGGTCCGTACCTGTAGTACCGATGCTACGGGTCCGTACCGCTAGCGTCTACCGGGAGTCACGTGACCAGATCTCGCGTATCTGATTGGCAAATGGCAAGTGCCGTATCCGTAGTCCACAGGCTACGGGTACGGGTCCCTACCTCTAGCAACAACCATATAGTGAACTGCTGTACACATCAGACTAACCAGCCATTACCACAACGAATAGCCAAAACTAATTCAACTGCTCATACTTTATCAGCCTAAGCAGCAGGTTAGTCTTTCTCCACTGCCATATGTGTTTGATCCTCTTATCCAGGGTGATTTGGACAAAAATAGGAATATCTTCCTTTATCTCTTCTTCATTTTCAGTTGTTGGATCAATCAAATGCCATCTAGGTATGCAAAAAAAAAAAAAAAAAAAAAATTAGTATTAAGGGAAAATCATAGATGTGATACTGATATACACTTTAATATGTCATTGGACCACCTTTAGCTTCATTCGCCACGGCATCGTTTCAATAAGCCTCTGCAATGTCACAGCATTTATTTCTGTCTAGAGTTGGATTAATTTTCTGCCAATACCTTATATTGATGTTGAGACAAAGTCTTCTCCAGAACATCCCAAAGATTCTCAGTGGGGCTGAGGTCTGGACTCTGTGGAGGACAATCCATGTGTGAAAATGACGTCTCATGCTCCCTGATCCACTCATTCTCAATGTGAGCCCCATGAATCCTGGCATCGTCATCTTGGAACATGTCCATGTCATCAGGGAAGAAAAACTCCACTGATGTAAAGACCTGGTCAATCAGTATATTCAGGTAGTCAGCTGACCTCACTCTTTGGGAACATTGCTGAAACTGACCAACCCCAGATCATAACCTTAACCCCCACAGGCTGTAGGCACTAGTCACGATGTGAAACGCTGAAACGTATTCATCACAGCAGTAATTATCCAATGGAAGCCTCCTATCTATTTGCTTAGTTAAATCCAGGTGGCGACTTTTTTTTGGACAGGAGTGTGTAAGACTGGCATTTAAATACAAGAAAAACGCATACTTCAATTCAGATGAATCCAAGTCTGAGTGGACCCTTAAGAAATAGGACCCAAATGAACTTTAGTTCAGGGAAGCAGTCCACTACTTCAGTGTATTTATAGTACATTAGAAGCTCACACATCTGATCCAGCTCAGCACCAGCTGGCAAAACCACTGATTAAAGGAAATCGATTGTTAATTACACTTTCATCATCTAATCCACCTTAGCTTTGTGGGAGTCTGTTTAAATTGTAGAGATACAGTTACAGACTGTTCACATTACTACAGTACGCTGTAGCTTCATTTGTGGAAACTGTTTGGAAATGTTAACAGCAAGATTTGAAATCCAGTTTTAGGTGACTCTCTTTCCTTTCTACCTCTGTTGTGATGTCGCTTCACTCCCTTACTTTTCTTGATTTTTTTTCACTCTTCTCTCTTTCTCTCTCTCTCTCCAGTCTTTTGTTGGCTCTCTGTGGGTGTGTGAAGGGTTCACTCCACACCCAGTAAGTCTTTTGTGTTTTTGATGATACCCAGAGGCTGTCTGAGTGTGTACCAGGGTGCCCCTCACAGCACCTCCCTTTAGCCCAGGGGAGACAAAGAATTATGGGAGTGTAGCTGGATGCCTCCCACACACTCACCTTGACCTGGGGGTGAACTGTGTGGTTAGCCAGTCGGTGCAGAGCTCCAGCAGGTGTGCTGTTGACTGTGGATCGTGGATGTATTTATAGAGCTGATCTGGATACAGCGTGCCAGTTTTCCTCTGTGGTCACATCCATTACTGCAACTGAAAATTGGCCTGAAAAGCTTCTTTTTTTTTCCCCACACAGAGACGTCTGTTTAACTATTGACAAGACACCTCCAAGGTTGTTTTTTTTAAACATTTTTAACAAGAATTTTAAATCCATGGAGGTTTCAAATATGTAAATTATAGAAACGTGACTTTTATTACTCCACCAAGGAGTGCGGCGGAGTTATGTGATGATTGGCATTGGTTTGTCTGTCTGTCTGTCAGCAACATTACTCAAAAACGAACTAACGAATTTGGACAAAATTTTCAGGGAAGGTCAGAAATGACACAGGGACCAGCTGATTAGTTTTTGGCAGTGATGCAGCTTATAGTCTAGATCCATGGATTTGCTAAAGATTTCCGTATCATTGTGGGATAGCGGCACGGTGTCACTGAAACTATGACAAGTGACAACTACATCAGCTGCCTGCTGATGATCACATGATTGAGATCCTATTACAAATCCAATGCAGCAGACTTATCAGGACTTTTGTCAGAAATTATGCAAGGAACAATGGATTAAGTTGTGGGGGTGTTTCTGAGTCCCATCAATTCCCGCTGCCCGCTCTATAATTAGGTCACGTGATTCTGTATTCGTATTCAACGTACACATGCACACCATACACCTGTGCTCAGCGCAAGGTTATTTTGTTTGTGGGTACATCTACACTCAACAAAAATATAAATGCAACACTTTTGTTTTTGCTCCCATTTTGTATGAGATGAACTCAAAGATCTAAAACTTTTTCCACATACACAATATCACCATTTCTCTCAAATATTGTTAACAAATCTGTCTAAATCTGTGATAGTGAGCACTTCTCCTTTGCTGAGATAATCCATCCCAGCTCACAGGTGTGCCATATCAAGATGCTGATTAGACACCATGATTAGTGCACAGGTGTGCGTCAGACTGCCCACAATAAAAGGCCACTCTGAAAGGTGCAGTTTTGTTTTATTGGGGGGTCCACTCCTCTTTAATGGCTGTGTGAAGTTGCTGGATATTGGCAGGAACTGGTACACGCTGTCGTATACGCCAATCCAGAGCATCCCAAACATGCTCAATGGGTGACATGTCCGGTGAGTATGCTGGCCATGCAAGAACTGGGACGTTTCCAGTTTCCAAGAATTGTGTACAGATCCTTGCAGCATGGGGCCGTGCATCATCCTGCTGCTACATGAGGTGATGTTCTTGGATGTATGGCCCAACAATGGGCCTCAGGATCTCGTCACGTATCTCTGTGCATTCAAAATGCCATCAATAAAATGCACCTGTGTTCTTCGTCCATAACAGATGCCTGCCCATACCATAACCCCACCGCCACCATGGGCCACTCCATCCACAACATTGACATCAGAAAAAAAATACTCAAATGAATTTGTCTTATCCTGATAATATGAGGTAGAGTGAGACATTCAATCAAGGCTGACAGAATTATGAAAATATGAAAAATAGAAGAGAGGACATATCTTTGCTCTAACCATTAGGAAAACTGTTTGTTGGTGTTAATTCCAGGGTTTCATTCACTGTTTTCTTCTTCTAGCGGCTACAAAGGTTATGCTAACAGGGTTGTTGTGGGACACACACATAATATTTATTATTTAAAATATGCTGATTTAAAAAAAAAGGGCTGCACAGTGATGTAGTGGTTAGCACTTTCGCCTTGCAGCAAGAAGATCCCCGGTTCAAATCCCGGCCTGGGCCTGGGATCTTTCTGCATGGAGTTTGCATGTTCTCCCTGTGCATGCGTGGGTTTTCTCCGGGCACTCCGGCTTCCTCCCACAGTCCAAAAATATGCTGAGGTTAATTGGTTATTCTAAATTGTCCGTAGGTGTGAATGTGAGTGTGATTGTTTAGCCGTGTGACAGACTGGTGACCTGTCCAGGGTGTCCCCTGCCTTCACCCGAGTCAGCTGGGATAGACTCCAGCACACCCCGCGACCCTAGTGAGGATAAAGCGGTGTATAGAGGATGGATGGATGATTAAAAAAATGCTCCCATAACTGCATATTTTAGTATTTTGTACATAGATTATTTGAAATTTGATGAGTCTGACATAAAATGTCCTCCAGTTCTGGAGCAACCTAGGAACATACAAGTTAGAAGTTGAAATCTGAGTAAAATATGAGCATTCGAAGATGACGATTGTCTGTAAAAAAAAAAAAAAGAAAGAAAGAAATATACCAGGGAATAAGAAGTGTGTATGCCTGATTTAAAATGTTTTTTCATGTGTGTCCTTGCAGTTAACTTGCCCCTCAGACATTTGATGAGTTTCTCTCATTAGGCACAAAGGCAGCGCTGTCCTCATTAGAGCAGGTGACTGGCATCTGAGTGCAGTTAATTAACAGTGTGAAGCTAACAGAGGTGGTGACGGCAACTGCCGGGCTGTGGCTGTTTAGAGGCTAACCGGAGTGTAACCTTGCCGTTTACCCCACTAATTTACTGAGAGGCAGAGCACGCTGGAGTAATATGTCTGTATGTGTGCGATAATTACCTGTATTTGCATTCACACAGTATAATTGTTTTGTGTGTGTGTGTGTTAGCATTCTTGCATTTATTTATGAGATAAATACACTCATTTGCATATTTACAGCAAGAAATGTGTGTCTGAAGTGTAAAATACAGAGACAAAGTGTGTGTAGACAAATGCATTAATTAATCACGGGATAATCTTGTATTTCTGCGTTTTTTTTGTCTTCATTTATGTTTTGTTAGATAATTATTCACATAGATCTTCACAACCTACACTACCATTCAAAAGTTTGGGGTCACTTAGAAATGTGCTTATTTTTGAAAGAAAAGCAGTTTTTTCCATAAAGATAACATTAAATGAATCAGAATCCAGTCTAGACATTGTTAATGTGGTAAATGACTTTCTAGCTGGAAACAGCTGATTTTTAATGAAATATCTACTCCTGTGTTCTAATGCTACATTGTGTTAGCTACTGATGTTGAAAGGCTGATTGATGATTATAAAACCCTTGTACAATTATGTTAGCACATGAATAAAAGTGAGTTTTCATGTAAAATATGAAATTGCCTGGGTGACCCCAAACTTTTGAACTGTAGTGTACATTCTGCCTATACAAGGCTTTAAGCACCATAGCAAGCATGGCTAAATTATTTCATTCCAAAGGCACTGGTGTATAAAGGAGTTGTAGTTGGGAGCATCATACAGTAGTCTGAAACTCATCGTACAGCAACAAACCTTCCTGATGTGGGAGTAAGAGTAAAAATGACTGATTAAAGTTTCACCCTTGTGTTGTCTTCCAGTCAAAAATGACCCGACCACTATGTTTAATAGCATAGAAAAACCCCTATATGACCTTTTTTTCAACTTGAAATTCGAGGACTTTTCCATGCTGTATACTGCACAGTGCCACTGTATGTAATGCAATGGAATGTAAGGAATGCAAAATCACCACAAACGGACGCAAAATCACCTCAAAAAGAAGAAAACCTCTTCAAAAGATGCAAAATTATCACGGATGCAAAAACCATCACAAACAGATGCAAAAACAACCACAAAAACATTCAATAACCACTGCAAAAGATGGAAACTCACCATGAAAACATGAAAAAATTGCCCAAAAATATGTAAAACCACCATAAAAAATGCAAAATGGCCACAAAAGATGGAAAATCACCATTAATGACGTCCACCACTATACAGTACACTATTTTTTCCCTTCAAAAATACATTTGAAGCTACTTTCTGTACATTTCTGTTACTTTCTTAACACATAGAAGTAGTATCTCTTGCTAAACAAATACCATTTACACCATGCAATACTTTTAGCAGCAATAATAGTGACAGTAAACCTCTACTTCCGTAAAGAAAATCGTTGTAACATGCGTGATGTAATGAAAACAGGTGGTGTCCACTGATTAAATAGTCTTTCTCTCACAAAGTGTGTAACACAGGACTGGTTGTTTCTTCATGTAAAATAGGTTACAAGTTAGGTTACAGGTTAAATATAATCTCTGGTTGAAAATTCAATGAAGCTGCTCTATTTTAGAGGCTCAGTGGAGGCAGGTCATTTCTGACTGCAGACAAGAGGAGTGTTCAGGATGTTAAAACAACACGAGGGTTAATCTAAGCCTTAGAGTCCTGCTAAAACTTACACTGCCCTCTCCTACAGCTGGCTTTGGATGAAGGGTGTCGGGCAGAGAGCAGATCTGCCTGCATGTGTCCAGGCCATTTGCACATGCATGCATTTCCATATTTACATTATCTGCAGGACCTAAGCCTGTAATCACAGAACACACAGGAGAAGAGTTTTCCCAGAATTTTGGTTTTCTTACAGCTGAGACTGTAGGGTGCTCCCCGCTGCGTGTGGTAACAGTTTCACACTGGATAATCAGATGTGTGGTGTGGACAGACACCAGCACTCCCTTTACAAAAACCTGCTCAGCTGTTATTCTTATGCCCAGATTGTGCGTTTGTGGGAGGTCAGTCCACAAGCGCCGACTTCTCCTGTCATGTCCATCCAAAGTAAAGCTTTCACACTGAGAGCCGTGGAAAGGCATGATGGGAAGAAACACATGCGACTTATCAAACAGCCAATTGCTAATCCAGCTAATATTACAGAAGGACATCAGACATTCATATTCAATCCTCACATCTGTTTCATTTTCATTTATTCAGCCCCCCACCTTGGGTTTTTCATTATTCTTCCCCCTCCTCCTTATCCTCTTCTTCCTCCTCCCCCTTGCATTTTTTCCTTTCCCCTCATCTGCCTTTGGGGTTCTTCAATTAAGCGCTCGGCTCCCCTGTGGATGGAGGAACAGAAATGAAGCAGAGAAGAAATGGAGGGAGTGATGAAGGAAAGAGGAAGGGAGGTAGAATGGAGTACGAAGAAGAGCTGAAAAGCAAAGAGAGGGAAAGGAATGGCTAACCAAAATGTTTGAGGAAGTAATTAGGGAATGACTGAAATAATTAAAGCTGCAAACAACATTGATTGGGTCCTCGCATCCTTGCTGGACAGCAAATCCAAGTATGTCCACCAGGTGGCGCTGCGACAGAGAGTGTACTTCAGTCTATGGATGTGATGAGGGCCAGACTCTGATAACACATGTAAAGTTTGAGCCAGACTGGGCCTTGTACAGGCTAGTTAGACAGCACTTCCTGTTTCATCGTGAGACATGCAAAATGTCCACCAGTTGGTGCTATGACTGGGACTTTATATCAGCCTATGGATGTCATCATGGCTGGACTCTGATCACGCATGTGAAGTTTGGGGCAGATTCAGGGAGCCGCCATTTCCACACCCTCAGACTTTTGCGGACCATTTTGATAACTTTTGATCACCCATGTGTGGAGTACACCCTGGCCAAATTTAATCTCTGTAGAGGTTACCCCGTTGGAGTTTATAGCTTTTGAAAATGAGCAAAAATTGGTCCAAAATCATCCAAAATATGTCACATAATTCAAAAAAGGACAGACTTTCTGTTGTACCTTAGGCATGGTTGTCAATTACATTTTTGTGCGTCTTGATGAGCTACATTGCACTATTTAGCCACTTTGGCTTACAGTTCCCCTAAAATATCAAATTTTTCGTCAGTCTGGCGTGTGCAAATTTACATGTTTTCGATTTTAAATGTGACAGAAAAATGATCATAATAAACCAAAGGGTTTCAAGAGAGTCCTACTCACCTTTGGTGCTTGGACCCTAATAAAAATGTAACAAAAGTTTTTTTGTTACCACAAAAATGATAAATAGTAGCTTTAAAACATTGGAGTAACATGTAACACTCTGTACAGACATTTAGTTGCCAAAAAATAATTTCAAACAATGGCAACTTTTGATATATAGTGAATTTTTATTTAACCAGTAGATTTGTTTTGACTGGAAATGACACAAATGAGTGACGAAAGGCGATACAACTTTGTGTTAGAGATATTTATAATGAAGTTATATATTTTCACTGCTTCTAGATATTTCTTATTTCTTGCATTCTTTACTAAAAATCCCATGTCCAAAGTCATTCATACACCTTGAAATTGAAATGCAACTTCTTTACTATTGCAAATGGTTCTCCTAATTTCTACCATGTTCTCTTACAATATAAACTGAGAGCAGCTGATGCAGTAGTTCTCTGTTGAGTTGCTGGTCAGTTGAGTGTCAAGGCTAAAACCAAAGAGCTTTTTGAGCAGATGTTAGTGTCCATCACTGAGAAAACACTGCACATTGTGGGTGCTCACAAGATGGGGAAAAGGCTATTGAATGCATAAAAATCTCAAAGGGTATATTAGGAATCTAAAAGTGACCAGAATGGTGCAAGAGACCAAGAAGAATCCAAGGATCACCTTTAAGACCATTCTGATGACTCTGAGCAGAAACATCTCAACAGATACTCCAGCAGACCAAGAACAAGGCTGGTTTCATGAATGCTGAACAAGGACAGAAACACAAAAGCTTTAAAGGATCTACCTGGACAAACAAAGAAAGTTCATTAATTCTGTGGTTGGATGAGATTTAAAAAGTGGAGCTGTTTGGATCCAGGGATATGGTTTATTTGGCAGAAGAAAGAAGAATTATTCAACCCAAGAACACCATCCTGAGTCAGTTAAACATTGTGGAGGAACAGCAGTGCTTTGGGGCTGTTTTTCTGTTGATGTGTCAGACAACCTCGTCAAAGCAAACAGCATCATAAGGAAGGAGAACGAGGTTGTAGAGGAAAACAGCAAGCGGTCTACAGAAAAGCTTGTCCCTGGGCAGCATTAGACCTTCAGCAAGAAAATGACCTGAAACACAGAGCCAAAACAGTGAAGAAATAGTGAACAGACAATAATATGATCATGTAGAGAAGACTTTTACATTGTTTGCTCTTGGAGGTTACTGGGTTTGTGCTGTCGCCATGGTTACAGCCTTGTTTGTGCTGTCAGGTCGTGAACCTTCCCAGGCTTCAGCGAGTGTAGGTCATGTGTATATGTGTGACCGAATAAATGTATATGCATGTTCTCCACATGTATGCTACACAACATTTGTGTTGTAGAGGGTTTGTGGTGCGATTTGTGTTGAATTTTGGAGCAGCCATGTTTCCTCTGGACTTTTTGTGAGGCTACGATTAAGCATGTGTGTTGTGTGTTTGGTTGTTAATTCTGAAGTGTGTTTGTGTAAGTAGTTTTTGTCTCTTCATTTCGTGCCTTGTCTGTGTCGGCTCTCTGCCTGCAGCTCTGTGGTCAAAGACAAAAGAGAAATGAGAAAAATAAATGTTTGGGGGAATTATGAGGAAAACTAAAAGATATTCTCAGTTTTTCTCTTTTCTTTCCACCCGCTAATCTTTAACCGTTACAACATTTCTCCATAAATCAACATTTAACAACTACAAATAACCTACTGGACTCTTTGTTTAATTTGTATTTTGCATCTGCTTGATCCAGTGTTTGTGTAATGATAACAGCAATCCAACAATCATATGCTTATAGCTGCAGCACTACATGAAAAACTAAATATTGTAGAAGAAAAGCTTTGCCCACAAAGTACATTTTTTTGCTAATACAAGAAGGTTACATATAATCCTCACCGCAGACTGTTAAAGGTGTGATAGAGTTTCAGAGTCAGTCTGCAGTTCACCTATTTCAGTATTCAGCTGTCAGCTTGTAAATTTATTTATGCAGACAAGGTCACGACAACTAGCTGAAGTACAAGCTGAGCATCAGAATGAGGTAGAAAGAGGATTTAAGTGACTTTGAATGTGGCATGAGTTGGTCTGAGTGTTTCACAAGCTACTGATCTCCTGGGGTTTTCACACACAACCATCTCTAGAGTTTACAGAGAATGGTCCTAAAAAGAGAAAACATCCAGTGAGCTGTGTGGACCAAAGTGTCTTGTTGATGTGAGAGGTCAGAGGAAAATGGGAAGGCTGGTTGGAGATGATAGAAAGGGAATAGCAACTCAAACAACCACTGGTTACAACCAAGGAATGCAGAATACCATCTCTGAACCACAACATGTCCAACCTTGTAGAAGATGTTCTACAGCAGCAGAAGACCACACCGGGTACCTCTCCTATCAGCTAAGAACAGGAAATTGATGCTTCAATTCACACAGGCTCACCAAAATTGGACAATACAATACAATTGCCTGGTCTGATGAGTCTCCATTTCAGCTGCGACATTCAGATGGTCAAAATTGATGTTTATGAAATCATGGATCCATCCTCCCTTGTATCAATGGTTCAGGCTGCTGGTGGTGTAATGGTGTGGGGGATATTTTCTTGATACACTTTGGGTCCTTTAGTACCAACTGAGCATCGTTTAAACACCACAGCCTACCTGAGTATTGTTGCTAACCATGTCCGTCCCTTTGTGACCACAGTGGACCATGTTTTGATGCTACGTCCACAAAGCTCAGATCATTTCTGGTTTCTTAAACATGACAATGAGTTCACTGTACTCCAATGGCCTCCACAGTCACCAGATCGCAATCCAAAAGATCCTTTTCGATGTGGTAGAACAGGAGATTCACATCATGGATGTGCAGCCGACAAATCTGGAGCAACTGTGTGATGCTATCACTTCAATATGGACCAAAATCTGGAGGAATGTTTCCAACACTTTGTTAAAAGTATGAAACGAAGAATGAAGGCAGTTCTGAAGGCAACAATGAGTCCAACTTTTTACTAGCAAGGTGTACCTAATAAAGTGGAGAGTGAGTGTATATAGTGCTCTATATAGTGTGTTCACCATTTTCTGGTATTGTTCAAATGTGAAGTTGCAATTGTTGCTCTCAAGTATCCCACAATGCACCATGGAAAGTAGTGTACAGCCAGTGGTCACTAACCAAGCAAAATGTATCATCATACACTAGCAAGATGCACCCAGTAAAATGGCCAGTGAGTGTATATACATTTATACATGTACATCACCATTCAAAAGCTTGGGATCAACCAGACAATTTCATGATTTCCATGAAAACTCACACTTTTATTCATGTGCTAACATAACTGCACAAGGGTTTTCTAATCATCAGTTAGCATTTCAACACCATTAGCTAACACAATGTAGCATTAGAACACAGGAGTGATGGTTGCTGGAAATGTTCCTCTGTACCCCTATGGAGATATTCCATTAAAAATCAGCCGTTTCCAGCTAGAGTAGTCACTTAGCACATTAACAATGTCTAGACTGGATTTATAACTGATTTGATGTTATCTTCATTGTAAAAAGATGCTTAAGGACATTTCTAAGTGACCCCAAGCTTTTGAATGTTAGTGTATGTATGTGTGTATTTTGCAGTTCATGTGAACTGCTGCCACTACATTGCAGTTTCCCCAGCTTTGTTATAATTAGTCCAGTGTTCCTTCAGTTCTTTTACACTGGGTCAGCACTGAAGTTAGTCCATATGTCCCCTGACTGTGAAGAGGTGGTCCAAGCTTTTATATACTTTTTAATCCAGTACAGATGGTGGACCTTATATGCCATAAACCATTTATACTTACACTTACATCTGGCAGCGACTCGCATCGGTTTCACTCCACTGAGCAGTGATGCCAGCATGTCATGACATTATCACGTTGAACACAAAAGAACCAAATGCAAACTGATGACACAATGTGAGAAGCACCTTCCAATATAGTAGAATCTGTAGCATTAAGATTCCCCTTCACTTGACTGGAACAGGGACATCCATACAGAGCTCAATACTTTCTCTGTGCTGCACTTGCACCTCTTCATATCTCTGAGGGTTCACTGGAAACGGTACGCTTGGTGATTTATTGGCAGTTGAAGACTATTTTAGATATATGAAAAGTGTTCTCTGCTGCAGACGTAGTTTGAGAAGTTTCCATCCTTTCTTGCCAACAAAGGTTTAGTGTTTGACACAGAGATTCATGTTTTGTCGAGCATTAAGTGCAATCAAGAGTCTGTGAACGTCTTTTCTTTGGGCTTTTGAAACATGTAAATAATTAGATCTCTACCTCCTCTCTATTTCAGTCTCTCTCTTTGTCTTTTCTCCTTCATGTCACTCTCCAGATCCCTCAGGATATGTTTCCTAATTAGGAGGGTGTGTTTCGGTCTGTGTGCGGGTGGATGAATGTGTGAGTGATCTTGTGGACTGTGTCTGATCAGCTTCCTCTTCTCTGGCATATTTTGATATAAAGTATGTAGAAGACTCCTTGTGTGTTTGAGTGTGTCACTCACAGGTTGTTTCGGGGTCATCCTCTCCAGCAGTGGTTTCCTGGTTGACCACATTTGTGGATGCAGCTTCACATTTTGAAGCTGCATCCAAACCAATTACTTCCTCTTTTTTGTCCTCCACATCTGGTTTTTGCTTTCTTTTCTTTCCTGACTCTCAAACTTCTTTCGCCTTTGCTCCCTTTTCCTTTTCTGAGCAGACTTTTCCTTACTCTTGGGTTAGCTCTCCTCTCCTCCTCCTTCAGTCTCTCTGTGCTTTTTGGTTGCGTAGATGATGACTTATTCAAGTTGTTTATACTGTGTGTGTTTGTATGTGTCAAGTTGAGGAGGAGACCAGACTGTGACAATAAAATATTAACCATGTTGTTGGTCTGACTCTGTCTGCTGACCTGCCTGGATGGAGGTCAAACAAGACAGCTGCTGGTTGAGTGAGTCAGTGTTTGTGTAAGAAAGTGAGAACTCATTAGACTTGGTACAGTGTTGTCAGCTAATTATACTGTTGTTAGTATTTACAGGCCCCCAGGACATGCTGTGGCCCTGTAAATAATTATATGAAAACCATATAAAGTTGCTAAGGCAACTGTTCTTTTTTTTTATTTTAGGCTTACTTGTTGATTACATTCCACAATTTTTTTTTACAATGGTAATATTTTTTCATATATTTATCACACCTATTTATGACTTATTGGACCATCAGCAGAAGTGTATTGCCACCGTACAAAAATAAAATTAAAAAATGTGGGAGCACATTATTGTTTTAACAAGAGTGATATCTTATTAATTGATTGCTCCATCCCAAGTTTTTATTTCAAATAAGAAACATTATGTAGAAATACTTTTGATTACATTTGATTTGTTTATTTTTTTGCAATTTATTTTTTTATTTGACAGGGACAGTTCACATTAATGAGCGTTTATTTAGACAGCAATAGACGTAAATATGACGGATTATAGCAACAATACTAATTCACGTCCGCAGTCCCTAGGCAGGTAAAAAAAAAAAAAAAAAAAACCTAGCAGTGAAAGATTGGACAATAGGTCACAATCAAAGGACATTACAAAAAAGTACACAAAGAACACACAAGAAAAGCACTCATAGAGTACAGTACTCCACCAAGGCTGCTCAGTCCTTGTATCATTTCTGACGGATGGAATCTTGAAAAAATTTGTGGCAGAAATCACGACACCATAGAATGTGTCCATTTAATACAGATATAGCAACAAACAAAATGACCTTGCACTGAGCACAGGTGTGTGTTATGCATGTGTACGTTATGTACGGATGCTCAATCGCGTGACCAAAATATGCAGCAGGCGGCGGGAATTGATGGGATTCAGAAACACCCCCACAGTTTAATCAATCGTTCCTTGTAAGATTTCCGGTGGATACTGTAAGTCCTGATAAGTCCACTGCGGTTGATTTGTAGTAGGATCTCAATCATGTGATCATCAGCAGGCAGCTGACTGAATGTTCACTTGTCATGGTTACAGTGACGCCGTGCTATTATCTCGCAAACAAAAATCTTTAGGAAATCCGTGGATCCAGACTATTAGCAGCATCACTGCCAAAATCTCATCACTCAGTCCTTGTGTCACTTCTGACCTTCCCTGAAAATTTCATCCAAGTCCGTTTTTGAGTAATGTTCCTAACAGTCAGACAGACAAATGGCGATTATCCCATAACTCTGCCATGTTCATTGGTGGAGTAACAAAACAGCAAAGAGAAGAAAGTTCACTAGATGAATGTTCAGTTAAAACAAGTGAAATCAGTGGCTGAGAGCAGCCAGATTTGTGCAGACAGGGAAACACCAGCCAGACTGGAAGGCCTATTTGACCAATGAGATTGCTTTACTGAAACTAACCCACGCTTGACCCGTAACTGGAAGAGATGGACGGACAGAAAGGTGACCGGTAGATTCCGACCAGGAAACGAGTGGGAAAGTTTACCTTTCTCACCCTCCACTGTGAGCAGGGAGGGAGGGATGGAGGGAGGAGGAGGATATTGAAACGCCAGGAGAGAGCAGAGAACAATGAGAGGATGAAGAGGGGTGAGGAAGGACTGAGGGGACGACGGACGTGGACACAACAGATGACAGAACGGATCAGAAAATGAATAGAGGAGATGGTGGGATAGAGAGCAAATATTGTGAGACTACCTACAACACACACACACACACACACACACACACACACACACACACACACACACACACACACACACACACACACACACACACACACACACACACACACACACACACACGTCCAGCTGTGACCAGTCTGTGTTTCCCTCTAGTAAACATCATATCCAGCCTCCTCGTGTCCTGGCAACAGATATCTTGACAACCTGATGTGAAAGTATCTTTAATATTGTGTGTGCGATCATGAGGCAGAGCTGTTCAATATGTACACTACCGCTCAAGAGCTTGGGGTCACTTAGAAATGTCCTTATTTTTGAAAGATAAGAAATTTTATTCAATGAAGATAACATTAAACGAATCAGAAATACAATCTAGACATTGTTAATGTGTTAAATGACTATTCTTGCTGGAAATGGCTGATTTTTAGTGGAATACCTGCATAGGGGTACAGAGGAACATTTCCAGCAACCATCACTCCTGTGTTCTAATGCTACATTGTGTTAGCTAATGGTGTTGAAAGGATAACTGATGATGAGCAAACCCTTATGCAGTTATGTTAGCACATGAATAAAGTGTGAGTTTTCATGGAAAACATTCATTCGTCTTGCTTTACCCGAATTCTTCAATGGTAGTGCATACGTGTTTGTCTGCGACGTATTGCGGAGTACATTTGTGTAAAATGGAATTATTAATGTGTTATTATACTCAGTGTTATGATGAATTAACAGCTAGTTGACTAACTGGCCACGTTGTATATATGAATGTAGGTCTGTGTGATAAATCAATGGCTTTATACTGGCAATGGACATTTGATCAATAGCAGTAATAGGATTGTTAGAATATTCGATAGTTTCACTTTAATGCAATAGATACAGTACAAGCCACCATGATGATGAGGACACAGAGTTCACACACCACACCAGGGTACGAATGTGGGTGTCTACTTTCTGCTTGTTCTTACTAAAATGCAACCCTGGGGTTTTCAAATTGAAACGGGATCAGGAGTATTTTCAAAAGTGTGTTGAAGTGGTTGTAAAACTTCAGTGTTGTGTTGATGCTGGGTGTAAACACAGAAGATGTTTTATTGTAGGTGTGAATGTGAGTGTGATTGTTTGTCTCTATATGTAGCCCTGTGACAGACTGGTGACCTGTACAGGGTCACCAGTCTGCCTTCACTCTAAGTCAGCTGGGATAGACTCCAGCCCCCCTACGACCCTAATGAGGATTAAGCAGTGTAAAGATAATGGATGAATGGATTTCTAAGGAGGCTCATGAATAAACAGCTAACCATGCATTGCACTATTAAAGCTGCTGTCCGGAGTTTCCGTTTGTTTTCAATTTATGTATCATTGTTTAACAAAGCTTAAATGTGTTAGTCTAGTTCGATACTATAATATAATGTTAGTATAACGCGATATGAAAATTTATTCCTGAGCTCCGTCTTCCTCTCATAGACCCCCATGTTATTCCAAAAAGCACCGGTTGCTGCCGACCAATCAAGTTCGAGCTTCAGCTTTGTCATGCTGTCAATCAACGGTTACGCGCACAGCAAGCACGCCCATGCAGAGGTGGGCGAGCTACGCACTACGCAACCGCGCGCACATTTGTTTTGCTTGTGGAGGAGAGAGCATCAGGGCTCAGCAACTTCCAGAAAAGTTACCAATCCATCGGCTTGTCAGGCCAAGAGACTGCAGGACGTTTTTTGGCTCGGGGTGCTCGCGTCGCTCCCCGATCACGGCCTCCATAGCCCGCCTGACGGCTTCGTTTAGATGCCCGACCTCTGGAGGAAGATGTTGGGGCGTCTGGGACATACTCTTCGTCAGAGGAGTCATGCAATTCTGAACTCTAGATAGAAATAAATAAACAATGTCACACATATACACGCGTAAATGCACTAAGTTTGATAAACAACGTCATCGAGAGGGATACACGAGTGTAATCACATATTGAAACTTTACCCGTTCGTCCTAGCAGATTCATGTTATTTTGGTATTAGGACAAGTTAGACTCAATACAGCATTCTAACGTAATTCCTTTATTATTAACCAAATGTACTAAATGTAGAAGAGGGGAAAACAGCAAAACAGGCGAGATGCTGCAGCACTCCGGGCACTTCTCTCATGTACTGCGCGCATGCACAAATAAAGGGGCGAAATCAGAGGGAGGGAGGGACCAACAGTGTTTTGGGAGACGCTGCAATTCAAACTCCGGACAGCAGCTTTAATGTTTTCCACAGATGAACTTCTGTTGTTTACAGTTCTCACTTGTCTAGAATTTGATTGACTTTAATCAGTTCTGTGCTCAAAAACACATCATTATTCTGTTGTCAAATGACATTACTGCATTCTCTTGTCAAAAGAAGCAATACCTGTGCCTTTGATACGTTAAAAAAAATCTAATTATTAAGTCATCTAACAGATTTCCTACCAGAAACCCTCTTTATCAACTTCTAAACTTGCTTGAGAAGGTTATCAATCGCATTTACCAGCAGATCTTATCTGACTTTTACTACTGTTGTCCCATTAAACTGCTGATTCTGATTGGAACTGGACATTTGAAATAAGGCTGTAAAAGCTTCCAGCTATAGGTTTTCTAGAAAAAAACAAACAAAAAAAAATACATATTCAGAATTTGAAATCACTCTTCACATATTACATCCCTACAAACGTTTTATCGTTTTGTCTGAATTTGATGCTATCATGCTCTGGTGTTGCAGTAGTGATGTCATTTATGTTTTTCAAATATGTTGTAACAGATAGTGTGTATGGGAGGTTTTCTGTCTCCTATAGTTATGAGTGGATCGGAAGCTTACTGGAGGGGGACAGACAGACAAAAATAAAGAGTTAGTTGGGTTCACTGGCCTTCAGCTCTTTCTGAAACGAAGCAGAAAAACTGTCCGTTCAACTTGACTCCATCTTATCCCCCTTCTGTCTCTTTCTATCAAGTCTACGTCTCCCTCTGTGTCTCTGTCCACATAACAGTCCTTCTCTTCTGCTCCATCTCTTCGTACTCTCTCTCCCTCTCCCTCTGGCTTATATCCTGTCTCCTCCACCTAGCCCTCTTCCATTTTTCTCCTCATCTTTCAGTCTGTCTATGCTGGACTCTGCTGGATCAGATGCTGAACCACCTGACTCTGTTTGCCCTATAATTTACATTCTTGTTCATCCCTGTATCATTCTCCATGTCTCGTACCACTGAACTTTTCTCAGCTAAGTGAATCCATCATGTGTTCCTCCTTTGGGCCTCCTGTCGCTCTGTATATCCCTCATCGCCTCTTTCACTGGTTGTTTCATGTCTGCTGAACGCCCACAGCAGAGCGCTTCAGGCTTCATGGCAGACCTCAGACTGTGTCACGTTGAGATATTTTAAAAAACTTTTGTCATGTTTTGTCTTCATTGGTGCATTTTATTTTCAATTGTGTCGCTGCGTTTTACCACAAGCCTCTGTTTTGACTTCATAGAAAGACTTCTCTGGGTTACCAGCAACTCTTTAACACAAACAGAGCTGCTTCTGTCTCTAAAGCAGGGGTGTCAAGCATAAGGCCCTTGGGCCAAAACCGGCCCGCCGGATGGTCCAATCCAGTCCACAAGATGACTTTGCAAAGTGTAAAAATGGCAGAGGTGAAAATGAATCCTTACTGTAAAAATGCTCAAAGACACTGAACATTGTGTAATATAATGTGAGTCAGCAGCTACAAAAGAGTTTGGTTTGGTTGAACCCTATTGTTCATGGACTGAGACAACATTTATGGAGTTTTTATGTATAAATTTATTACGTTTCCAAGGCAGGGGGACAACTTAACCTTTTTCCTTAAAAATGTGTCAGTTCAGGTGATCAGGATTACTAAGATATGAAAAAGAATGTCAATGTTAAATCATTTCTACATCTTGGCAAGTTTCTATCATAAAGTAAAATACTGTATTGTTCGGTTCCACATACTTAAATGTTTCATGTCTTTGTAGAGACTCTGTGATCTGTAAGTTGTAAAGTGTAAATGATAAACTGAGGCTTAATGTTTTTGAAATTGCACTCATCTTTCTTTGAAAATGTTCAGGTAGAAGATAGTTCATTAAATGTGACCATTTTCAGAACGTAACTTTTTTGCACTATTACAAAGGAAAAATTTGGAGTCGACATTATTTATAGGTTAATATGCTCTGATTTTAATGGTCAGGTCCACTTGAGATCAAATTGGGGCTGAATGAACTAAGATGAGTTTGACACCCCTGATCTAGGCTGTATTTCTGATTAATTTAACTTCTTTCTTTTTTAAAAAAAAAAAAAGCTTTCCTTTCAACAATAAGGACATTTCTAAGCGACCCCAAACTTTTAAACGGTAGTGTATATTAGAGCAGCAGTGTAGGTCTCAGTAAGCGGGTGTTTCCTCCGCTGTCAGCCTCTGGTTTGACCCTGACGTTAATGGAGTGTGTCTGAGGTCCTCCAGGGCAGCCAGAGATGATGTACATCCTCCTCTGTGGTCTGTCCGAAACACACACACACACACACACACACACACACATCCATGTCTGGTTCTTATAAACACGTACACACACACACACAGAGAGAGAGAGAGTTCTGTCTCTAGTTTTGCTGGTATTACTTGTGGTATGTGGCTGCTGTTCACCTGTCCTTTCCTACTCTGGACATCTTGCTGCAGTTTTGCATCCCTCCCCTCTTTTACTGCCAGCTTTCTGTTTCACATGTGAGCACTGAGCAGACCCCTCAGGGCTGAAAGGAAACCTACATTAAGATAAAGAGGAACTGGCGTTTAGATTGGTATGCAGCTTGGTGGTAATGATGCGAATCAGTCTGAAAGTAGCTCCGCTGATAGCAGCTGAAATGCAGTGTTTGCAAATTTATACAGTTCAAATGTTTTGTCTGTCGTTTCTTGAAATGCTTATTTGCATACTCATATCAGTGTATCTTAGTCCTACTGAGTAATCCGACTTTACACTCAAATGTTACCTATGATAGCTATGCTCAGATCTATCTAACACAGACTCCTGATGACGACAGTCCAATAGAATCATTGTGTCGCTGCCTAGAGCAAGTAAATAACTGGATGAATCAAAATTTCCTTCAATTAAACCTGGACAAAACAGACTGTTTATGGCTACAAAGAGAAAAGGACTGTTCTTAGTCAATACGTTGAGTCACTATCCCTCAAAACCAAAGACCAAGTCTGAAACCTTGGTGTGCTGATAGACTGGGATCTGACCTTTAGTATTTTTTTTAATTATTGTATTCAGAATCAGGTTTTATTCAATTTTAATTTGTATGTTTTAATTCTTGGGATATTTTTGTTTCTATGTATAGCACATTGAGCTACTCCTGTGTATGAAATGCACAAAACAAATAAAAATGCCTTGCCTTTACACAAATGCAGAATAAGATATGGAGGATATCATGTTGTGTTTTACTTTATTGACATTAGGGTTGCAACTAGCAATCAGTTCATTTCAATTCTTTGTTTTTTGTCTATGAAAGTTCAGAAAATTGAGAAAAATATTCATCACTGTTTCCCAAGACACTGTCAGAGAGGAGTAAAAAAAAAACCTGAAAATGATTAATTTAGCTATCAATCAATGGGACTCAATGGGACTCAGAAACACCCTCACAATTTAACCAGTTGTTCCTTGTATCATTTCCTAAGGTTAAGTCCCGATAAGTCCACAGCTGTGGATTTGTAGTAGGATCACAATCATGTGATCGTCAGCAAGCAGCTGATTTAGCATTCACTTGTTGTCATAGTTACAGTGATACCATACCGCTATCTGGCAGTGATACAGAAATCTTTAACAAATCCATGGATCCAGACTATAAGCTGCATCACTGCCAAAATCTAATCAGGTGGTCCTTGTGGCATTTCTGACCTTCCCTGAAAATTTCATCCAACTCTGTTTGTCTGTTTTTGAGTAATGTTGCAAACAGACAGACAGACAGACAGACCAACGCTGATCATCACGTAGCTGCCGTTCCTTGGCTGAGTAAAAAAAGCTGCAATCAGAAAATTTGTAACATTTTGGACCCAAAAAAAATCACAAAAACCCATTTGCTTATATCTGACAACTAATCATTGTTGAGGCTGTCAGTTACAACAGCAATAAAACAACAAGAGTGGTAAATGGTTGTATAACGCTTTTATCCAAAGCGCTTTACATGATACGTCACATTCACCCATTCACACACTGATGGCGGAACCACGACCCACCAGGAGCAATTAGGGGTTCTGTGTCTTGCTCAGGGACACCTCAACATGAGCTTGACGGGCTGAGAATCGAACCAGCAACCTTCCAGTTACAAGACAGCCACTCTACCCACTGAGCCATGCCGCCCCCACGAGGGTGCATCAGTGAATGATCTGAGTGCAGAATATCTCTTGAAAATGGAAAAACATCGAGCACTAAATACACAAGTCAACACACATGAATTAATTCAAACAGATCAGTAGGAAGACAGATTTTAACAAAGCATAATGTAAAGCTGTGTGTTACACGTGGAGCTAAAATGAGTTTGTAATGAGTCAAACTGGTTTGCTTTCTTTTCTGCTTTTCAGGGACCTCAGTGAAAATAGCATCCAGGCCATCCCAAGGAGAGCTTTCAGAGGAGCCACGGACCTCAAAAACCTGTGAGTGAAAGGAAGCACAGAGCAGAGAATGAACTTAGTGGATAAAAGGAAAGAGGTGTAATAATGCAATCTGTTACTGTGAGAAAACGCCACGTGTGCTATCAAAAGATCCCGTTTGTGTAACGGTTAGCTGAACTGATTTCTGGTTTTGTGTTTTGTTTTTTTCTCTTTCCAGTCAGCTGGATAAAAACCATATCAGTTGTATTGAGGAGGGGGCATTTAGGGCTCTGCGATCTCTGGAAGTACTGTGAGTATTCTGAGAAATCACTTCAACCTGGACATTCACATTCAGGTTGTACTGCATCTTTCTGGAGAAAAACACCATTAATACCTACCTGCATGTTTTTTCAAGGAATGTGAAATATCCTGCATTATTCCTGGAATCCTATGAACTTTAGATTATTTAATTTTGTTTTCAAAACATCTTTCTTTCTAAATCATGTTTCTGTTTCCTTCTTTCCTCATCAGCTCACCTTCCCTTTGTCTGCTGTTTGTCCTGCTTTTCTCTCACCTATCAATTGCTGTTTTATATCATTTCTTTATCTCACACTTCCATCACTTTTCACACTTCATTCCAATCTAATCATTTTATCTTCACTCTCCCCCTTTGTCTCGTCTTATCTCACCCTTTGTCTTCCTCGTATTCTTAACCCTGTTTTTCCTCACTTGTTAGCTCTTTTATGACACCTCTCTTTGCTTTCTCAGTTAGTTTTATTCCATTATCTACCTCTCTGCTTCTATTTATTTTCGATTTCCTTGTCTCTCTCTCTCTCTCTCTCTCACAGCACACTCAACAACAACAACATCACCAGTATTCCAGTCTCCAGTTTCAACCACATGCCGAAGCTTCGCACCTTGTAAGTGACTCACAGTGATAAGGGTCGTTCCAGAACTGGAAGACATTTGGGCTTCAACATTTTTGAGAAAATGAACCTTCTCTTTTACAGTTTTTTTTGCTTCATATTAATCAATAATAAGTAATAAACTATCAAAGGCTTGATTGGCTCAGCTTACACATCAATGGTACCATTTTTATTCCATGTTTTATTTGTTGTTTGCTAACCCTACTCTAATCACAGTAACAGGGTTGCTAATCCATGCTAATGTTAGCTTTTTCTCAGCAGTAGAAGCTAGATATTTAGCTAGCTGCTACTGCTGACCAAGAGGACAAACTGACTGATGGAAAGCAGACAAAATAATTAGTCTGATCCTGATAATATGAGGTAGAGTGAGACATTTAATCTAGGCTGAGAATGCTTTGAAAATATTAAAAATAGAAGAGAGGACATAGCTTTGCTCTACCCATTCTTTAGGAAAACTGTTGATGATGTTAATTCCAGCATTTCATGTGATTCACTGTTTTCTTCTTCTTCTACCAGCTAGGAAGGTTATGCTGACAGGGTTGTTATGGGACACAAACGTACTAATAACTATTTAAAATATTATGTTGATTAAAACAAATGTCCCCACAATTACAAGAGACATGAATGACAAAAAATTAATACAAAAAAAATTTAATTTAATTTGAACTGTTCTATCAGAGATTCAGTTTGGTCATCAGAGGAGTGGGACAAGACAAAAATGTCATTTTAGGGGAAACTTCAGAGTTATTTGGTATTTTTAAAAATATTTTCAAACATTTTATTCTCCTAATTTCTTTAGATTTGGTCTCAGGACAAGTACATTTGCACAACAAGTGCATGTTTTAGTATTTTGTACATGGATTTTTTAAAAATTTGATTCACAGGACGTAAAATATCCTCCAATTCTGGGAATGACCCACAGCATACTTCACTCATCCTCCACTTCTTCCCTAATTGTCTCTTTGCCTTTTTTCTCATCTTCCTTCCTTATGCCAGTCGTCTCCACTCCAACTCCTTGCGTTGTGACTGTCACCTGGCCTGGTTGTCTCCATGGTTACGTCAGCGGCCGGCTTTGGGCCTCTACACTCAGTGCAGCTCTCCTCCCGCTCTGAGGGGCCTCAACCTCGCTGAGCTGCGTAAGAGCGACTTCGCCTGCTCAGGTACAGCAGCCCGGTGCTACATCACACTTTGATCCCAATGGACGATGAACATCTAATAGCTCTTTTTCTTGTTTAATTTTTCTCTTTTATTAGGCCACAGTGGTAGCGCCTTCGTCCAGCCGTGCAGTTTGGCATCTGGGTCCTGTCCTCCAATGTGTTCCTGCAGCAACAACATCGTGGACTGTCGAGGGAGGGGCCTCACCGCCATCCCCGCTCACCTCCCCGAAGCCATGACCGAGATGTGAGTATCCCAGAAGAAGAAGAAGAAACATGCATTTACAGCATTTACAGTTTATACACTCACCGTCCACTTTATTAGGTACACCTGTTCAATTGCTTGTTAACACAAATAGCTGATCAGCCAGTCGCATGGCCCCAACTCAGTGCATTTATTCATGTAGACGTGGTAAAGACAACCTGCTGAAGTTCAAACCGAGCATCAGAATGGGAAAGAAAGGAGATTTAAGTGACTTTGAAAGTGGCATGGTTGGTGGTGCCAGACGGGCTGGTCTGAGTATTTCAGAAACTGCTGATCTACTGGGATTTTCACACACAACCATGTTGAAGGTTTACAGAGAACGGTTTGAAAAAGAGAAAATATCCAGTGAGCAGCAGTCATATTGACCAAAATGCCTTGTTGATGTGAGAGGTCAGAGGAGAATGGGCAGACTGGTTGGAGATGACAGAAAGGAAACAACAACTCAAACAACCACTGGTTACAACCAAGGAATGTAGAATACCATCTCTGAATGACAACACATCCAACCTTGAAGAAGATGTTCTACAGCAGCAGAAGACCACACCAGATACCTCTCCTGTCAGCCAAGAACAGGAAACTGAGGCTACAATTCATACAGGCTCATCAAAACTGGACAGTAGAAGATTGGAAAAATGTTGACCGGTCTGATGAGTCTTGAATGTCTGTGACATTCAGATGTTTGGTGGCAAACAACATGAAATCATGGATCCATCCTGCCTTGTATCAGTGGTTCAGGCTGCTGGTGGTGTAATGGTGTGGGGGATATTTTCTTGGTACACTTTGGGTCCCTTAGTACCAACTGAGCATTGTTTTAACTCCACAGCCTACCTGAGTATTGTTGCTAACCATGTCCATTCCTTTATGACCACAGTGGACCATCTTCTGATGCTACGTCCAGCAGGATAACGTTCCATGTCACAAAGCTCAGATCATCTCAAACTGGTTTCTTAAACATGACAATGCGTTCACTGTACTCCAATGACTTCCACAGTCACCAGATCTTCATCCAATAGAACCTTTGGGATGTGGTGGAACGAGAGATTGGCATCATGGATGGTCAGCCGACAAATCTGCAGCAATGACGTGATGGTATTGTGTCAATACGGACCTAAATCTCTGAGGAATGTTTCCAACACCTTGTTGAAAGTGTGAAATGAAGAATTAAGGCAGTTCTGAAGGCAAAAGGAGGTTAAACCATGTTTAGGTCTTACAAAGAAAAATTTGCAGCATTACTTATTTAATTGTACTGACTCACCACATGCTTTTGAGTTACTTTTTACATACAACATAGAGACCTGAACACATTGTTATTTCTGGGATATAACTGCATGCTCTATGCACACTTCTGCCAGTGGCTCATGTTCGGTAGCGTGACAAGGACACCGGATGATAACTTGGACAAATCCAATACATGGATTTTACAGGCCATTACATGTACTTTGACATTTAGTCAGTACATCAGATGTTCTCATGTGTGATCCAGCATTACAGGCTGGATTCAGTGACATATAAACTCACGTCCGCTGGCAGAGAACAAGATCATTGTAATTGTTTTCAGTGGGACTGTATGATTGCTAAACTTAAAAGTCACACCAGACATTTTATTGCCTCTTTCACAAAGTGACAGGAATCAATGAAACTGTGGTTCAACTAATTTATCTGTTTTAGTTAAACTTACCAGATCAGTTGAAATTCACATCTGGCAGACCTAGTGTTTTCCATGTGTTTTAAATAATGTGGCTAGTCTGATCACCTTTATTTTATTTTTTTGCAGAATTTAGTGAAATCTAAAATCAAAGAAGAACTTGGGATACATTTAATTTTTGTTGTTCTGTGATCATTCATAATTCCCTTTGCTCGGGTTGAGTTTTCAATGTACCAGTGTTTTCGTAGTTTCATTATAGCCTGATGACAGGTATTTTGATGGAAGTTACATCCAACATGTTAATCTCTCTTTTTCTCTCCAGTCGTCTGGAGCAGAATGGCATCAAGTCAGTTCCTCCAGGAGCCTTCACCTCCTACAAGAAGCTTCGGCGAATGTAAGTTCTCCTAAGAAGCACAATGTCATCACATTGCATCACAGCAGTTACAGTTAAAGTTTTCTTTTTCCGAATATCTGTGACCAGTCGTTCATATAAATTTCTTCACTGTCAGCACTGACCATGCTGGGTTATCAAATATCAACATCAAAACATAAGCTAACATAGTTAGAACCAGCACTGTTAAGAGAGTTAACTCCAACTCTCCATTATGACTCTGAGTTTAACAAACACTGCCGGTGAAAAGTTTTAGAACACCCCAGCTTTTCCAGTTTTTTATTGGGAATTATGCATGTTAATGTCTCATCTTAATCTGAAACGAAACATAGAACAAATAAACAAATTAAGTTAAAAAAATCATTTTAGAAACCAAAATATATTCTAAACTTCATCAAAGCAGCCACCTTTGGCAGATATAACAGCTGAACACACTCGTGTCATTCTTTCCACAATGAAAATCAAATATTCTTCAGAAAGTTCTTCCCAGCTCTGTTGCAGAAGTTCACATAAATGTGTGGTTCTTGTAGGTTGCTTCACTTCTGTCCAGTTCATCCCAATCCAGCTCCATGGGCTTTAAGTCTGGACAATGTGCTGACACTCCATGTTTTCAAGTTTACCATTTTGTTCTGTTTTCCTGAAATAGTTCTGGCATAGCTTGGACTTACATTTTGGGTCATTATCTTGCTGTAGGATGAACCTCTGACCAACTAGAACATACCAGAGGATACTGCATGGTGCTACAGAATGCTGTGGTAGCCATTTTAGTTCAGGGTTCCTCTCACTCTGTACAAGAACCGACCCTGGATCCAGCAAAACAGCCCCAGACCATCACACTTCCTCCTCCATGTTTGACAGTTGATGTCACACACTGAGGAACCATCCTTTCTCCTACTTGACGGCATCCAAATATCCTGTGTGATGAACCAAAGATTTCAAGTTTTGATTCATAAATCCATAACACCTTGTTCCAGTCTTCAGCAGTCCAGTGGTGGTGTTTCATGTTGGCAAACCTCTTTTTGTAATTCAGACATCTTAACAATGGCTTTCTTGCTGCAACTAGTCCCATCAAACCTGCAACTCCAAGTGTTCTCGTCACGGTTCATCCAAGCGACCTTAAACTCAACACTGCGCTTCCTGAAGTGGGCAGCAATACAGCCACCAAGTGTGAAATGGATCAGCTGAATGGTTGTTGAGAAAATCAAAGAACAGATAGACAAGACTGCCTGAGCTACTAGTAGGATTCTTATTTATCTTTCTTTATGTCACTGTAAATCAAAATCCAACTTTAAGGGCAGCCTGCATGGGAACAGCTTGAACAATAACTGTAGCATTGCTTATATCTGTTTTATTCTGAAAGGTAAGGTTGAATTTTGTTGCTGTCAACAGTGTTTCTACCTGGCCAACTTTACGTCTTTCAGCTTCGTGTCAAAAGAAGGAGAGAATCTTTACCTCTGGATAAACTGTGCTCAGTTTACCGCAGGAAGAGAACTTCATTTGCAGAGGAGTAATATTTTTCTTAAATGGGGTGCTTTGAAAATCAGCTAAGCTAACTCCATGTTGTCTTTTTTTTAGCTCCAAATCAAGTAAAGATTTCAGTATTTGCTTCTCCACAGGGACAGTGCCTCTAAGAACTTGTCAGTGTTTCAAAATGTGATCTGCCAAATGGATCGCTCTTCTTCTTCTGTCTCCACTGCTCACTGAGCTGTGGTTTTCCTGCTCGACATAACATGCAGCCCCAGTGGATTTTCAGCATTGAGGAGCGTTTGATGGAGGAGATACGGTCTCCATCAGAGGCCTTTTAAGGGTCTTGCATGATGAACCAAGCACATCTCATTGTGATCTGATGCATATGTATTAAAAATGCAAATCCGACCACAGCAATAATGTTCATGGCTTCTTGACTCTTTCACCCTGTTTCAGTTTCTTTCTGTCTCCTCTTGTGGTTTCTGTTTTCTCCACTGCTGCTGCCTTTCTTTCTTCTCTTCTTTTCTGCGGCTCCATCCTCAGACGTTCTTTCTCTCCGTCTTTGTCTCTCTGTGGTTTTCCTTTTCCTCTCAATCTCATCCTTTTTTTCTCTCCTTTGCTGCTTACATCATCACTGTGAGACCGTCACGAGCTCTAAGAGCAGGGGGTTGATTACATTTCCAGTCTGGCTGAAGTGGTTTGTCTTAAAATTTATTATGACAGCTGAGCAACTGACGTGTGGCAGCAGGACAAGGATTTTATAATGTAACATGTCATGGTTTGGCACACCAGACCAAATCCAAATTGTAAAACCTTCAACTTGGCCAGCAAAATTGCTCTTCCACTCTATACACTTAAAAAAAAAAAAACGCTGTCAAGTCCACTCACTGTCCAGTCATTTCATGAAGTGGGGTATCTTATTTTTATAAATGGGTTTGATTTGATTTGATTTGACTTGCGGTTAAGCAAAATGAACAATAAAGCCATTCATGCATGTTTTACCCAAGAGAATAGCACATGGAAATGTAATATAAAGAAGAGAATACATCCATCAGCTTTCAGTCCTAATAATGACGTGCTTTTTGTATGGTGCTTTGAGCAAAATTCAGTTCTGAAGACATTTGCAACAAAATACCTGCTTTAGATCAATCAGTCAACTTTTAAAAGCAGCACATATGCAGAGATTAAAGAACGAAGTTAGCAAAGTGTCGAAAAATCACTTCAACAACTGAATTTTTGACAAAGGTTGAGTTGAAAAAGTCAGTTCTGGATGCATGTTTTGATGTCTGCAGGCAGGTATTTCCAGACTGTGGGAACCTGACAGCAAAGGTAAAGATCATCTTTGTGATTAATTCTTGAGGGACAGCTTAGCAAAACTAGGAAAAATCCTTTGGCAGACAAGGATTGGTTTGTAGTTCAAGTCAAAAACTTGAACAAAACAGCAGGAGAGAAGTGATCAATCTCACTGAGAATACAAGCAGGATGGAACTAGTGATTTAATTTCTTTATGCTGACATTGTAGTCAAAGATAACACAAGATTCCTGCAGTAGCTGGATACAGAGTGGGACAGTGAACTGTGGTTTAGGTTTGTAGGGTTTCTGGGTTATGGGCTCTAATCTGAGCTGCTGTTAACTTTCCATTTCTGAGGCTGGTGACTCAGCAGCAGAGGTGACTCTTGGTCTTCCTTTTCTGGGGCGGTCCTCATGTGAGCCAGCTTGGTCGTAGCGCTTGATTGTTTTTGCGACTGCACTTGAGGATACATTCAAAGTTCTGGCAATTTTCCAGACAGACCTTCAGTTCTTAAAGTAATGATGGACTGTGGTTTCTCTTTACTTAGCTGATTGGTTCTTGCCATAATATGGATTCTAACAGTTGTCAAATAGGGCTGTCAACTGTGTACCAACCTGACTTCTGCACAACACAACTGATGGTCCCAACCCCGTTAAGAAGGCAAGAAGTTCCAGAAATGAACCTTGACAAGACACACCTGTGAAGTGAAAACCGTTTCAGGTTCTACCTCATGAAGCTCATGGAGAGAATGAAAAGAGTGTGTAAAGCAGTAATCAAAGCAAAGGGCGGCTATTTTGAAGAACTTGCAAAAATAAAAGATGTATGAAGTTATTTCGCAATTCTTTGTTTGCTACATAATTCCATATATCTTGCTTCATAGTCTTGATATCTTCAGCGAGAATCTACAATGGAGAAAGTAGTAAAAATAAAGAAAAAAACATTGAATGAGAAGGTGTGTCCAAATTTTGACTGCAAGTGTATTTCTTTAAAAGCACCTAAACGGTGAATTCAATCTATGAATAAGAAGTTCTTGAAATGGGAAAACAGTTGTTGTCTTTACATCAAAACTCAAACAAATGAAGCAATCAGTAATTCCTTAAAAGTTCTAGAAAACTGGCTGCTGTGACTTAAATCATTCATAAATCATTCTGTCTCATCCCCAGAGACCTGAGTAACAACCAGATATCCGAGATCGCCCCTGATGCTTTCCACGGCCTCCGAGCTCTCAACTCACTGTGAGTAACAAGCACTCAGTGTGTAACTAATAAAATGTTGGGAGTGTTGAGAGTGCCTCTGCCAATGTTTTTACATGTCCATATCTCCACATGCTTCCACCGCATGCGTATGTTTGTGCATCTGTTGGTATGAATAATTCAAAAGAGGCGCCTGCTCTCTGTAAACGTAGCGCTCATATGAAATATCAGGACATGCAAACAGTCACAGCGGGTGGTCAGCCATTTTGTGTATATACGTCTGTGTGTGTACGTGGATTGTGAACGTGTAGCCATATGCACAGCGTTTTAGTGGAGTGTGAAGTCATCTAAACATCTCATGGACAGAAAAAGAGTCCTACTGTTGTTTTGACAGAGCAAATTCTGTAAAATGCATCGCAGTAACCGGTAGCAGACTGATGGAGAATGTGTGATCCCAGAACTAGAAAGCATTCGGAGAGCTTTCTGCTATTGTTTGTGTGCAGGGTGCTGTATGGTAATAAGATCACTGAGCTGCCCAGCGGAGTGTTTGATGGCCTGGCTTCCCTGGAGCTGCTGTAAGTCCAAACCACAACATGCATATTTTTGTCTGAGCTGACATTTACACTGACTGTGTTTAACAGGAATAAATTTCAGGTGTCAAATGGAAGTAGCCGTTTTGTTTTAAATGTTGGATGGAAACTCATTCCTGTCTCGGTGCGAGTTTTTGCCAACTCAATAATCTGTTTCTCATGACTTGCTATGACATTGCTTTTTGAAAACACTGTCATATCAGCTTGCAGAATCCAACTTGCAATGCAGTCAGTAAGTGGATCCTTTACTTATGCAGGAGAAAGTTAAATCCATGTGGCACTGCAGCAGATGTCGCAATGAGGGAAGACACAAGCTGAAGCAGAAGATTGTGTCAGTTAAATATACAGGGTGTCCATAAAGTCTCTTTACAATTTTAATAGCTTATTACAAAGACAGTTGATGAGATATCTTAACCAGATTAGTTTTATTGTAATCAGTGGTTGTCAAAGTTTTTTCTAGCTCATTTAATACACCTCTATGTGGGCACCATTAGTTGCACAAAGCAGATCAAGACAGTACTCGATTTCTTGCCATGTGGCACAGCCTCATCAGTGGTGGCAATGGCATCAGAAATCCTTTGAGTCAAGCAGTAATGTCCCATTTCTTTGTTCGATACGTGATATCTTTAACATAACCCCGTAGAAAGAAGTCCAGGGGAGTGATATCTGGATACACACTGTGCATTCTCTTGAGGAGTAGCCATTTTTCAGGGTTTCATTTAACAACACCTCTTTCACCAACAGGATACCTGTAACACACAATTTCAATTTACTTACAAACTTTAATAAACACTGACCCCCTACCCACTGCCTTTGTAATAAATTCTTAAAATTGTAAAGAGACTTTATGGACACCCTGTAAGTATATGAAAAGTGTCTTTCCATTATGTATTTTATATGCACCTGGGTCGCATCACACAGGGAAACATTAATTATGTCAAAATTTTAGAATACCAATATCCCAAAAATGTGTTTTTATACTTGTCAGGGTGGTTTAACACTTTTCGAAGAAGAGTTAATGTGCTTCGTGGGTCCTTTTTTAAATAATTTCTCATGCAGTGAGCATTTATCTGACATGACTCCTCAGCTGTTTGTGCTTCTTACAGTGCCTTTGCCTCCAGACATCATGGAACATGGCCAAAAACAGCTGACATGAAAGAATGATTACAATTGTCATGAATTCCTTTTGCAATAGAGACCAAAATAGTTTTTCGTACCAGCCCAGAAACTTGCTTATTTCTGCTGTCAAGTTGAACATTTTAGTTCATTCTCTTCTGGAGCCAACCTCAACTGGACATTTGAGGAGCTGCACTTTTTGACACTTGAGCAGTGGCTTTATTTTCATTTGATTTAGGCTGACAGTTGTCTTCCTGCTAGAACTTGTACCAATGCTGTGTTCAGATACAGTTTTTAGGCTTCCAGTGATTGTGCCAAGCAGCATTTCATTACCAAGGGATAAAGAATGAATGGGCTGCTTTGTTATCAGAAGTACAGTCAACATCAGCCCTTCCTTGTGTAACAAAAGTGCCAACTTGCTAGATCCTGCATTTAAGTGAAAAATAAGGCTTCTCTGCTGGAAATATTATGTTTCTGATCCAGTGTCTGATGAGTTTTTCTGTCAAACGTGCACTACCGTTCAAAAGTTTGGGGTGACCTTGGAAATGTCATGTTGTCCATAAAAATTCATATTTTTCTTCATGTGCTAACATAACTGCACAACAGTTTTCTAATCATCAATTAGCCTTTCAACACCATTAGCTAACACAATGTAGCATTAGAACACAGTGATGGTTGCTGGAAATGTTCCTCTGTATCTCTATGGAGATATTCTATTAAAAATCAGCTGTTTCCAGCTAGAATAGTCATTTACTACATTGACAATGTCTAGATTGTGTTTCTGATTCATTTATTTTTATCATTGTCATTGAAGAAAACTGCTTTTCTTTCAAAAATGAGGGTGTTTCTAAGTGACCCCAAATTTTTGAATGCTAGTGTAGGTTATGCAGATGACATAGTGCTGATAGCGAACAGTGAAGAAAACTTGCAAACTGTAGTATCCATAATTAATACAGAGAGACAAAAACTTGGTCTGTCTTTAAACAAAAACAAAAGAGAAGCAATGGTAATTTCAAAGAAAAATGTCATCCCAACCTGTAACATAGAATTAGACCAAGTAAATAAACTGCTTTTCTTACATTTCTAAGTGTCTCAAAACTGTTGGACGGTAGTGTAGTTCTGTGAGAGTGACACCACCCAAACTGAGATTACAGCTTGGGATTTGTCATCCAGTTTCTTAATAATAGTCTTGTATCATCCTGTAGGTTGCTTAACGCAAATAAGATCCACTGCATCCGAGCCACAGTGTTCAAAGATCTGGAGAACTTGGCTCTCCTGTCGCTGTACGACAACAAGATCCAGAGTCTGGCCAAAGGCACCTTCAACTCTCTGCACAGCATCCAGACCCTGTGAGACAATCAATACATTCATACTATTTAAAGTTCTGTTCCACTCCATTCAGTCTGATCTGACTGATGTCCTTCCCCCTTGTGATTTCTCATCAGCCACCTGGCCCAGAACCCTTTCGTGTGTGACTGTAATGTGAAGTGGCTGGCCGACTTCCTGCGTTCAAACCCCATAGAGACGAGCGGAGCGCGCTGTGCCAGCCCTCGCCGCCTCGCCAACAAACGCATCGCACAGATCAAGAGCAACAAATTCAGATGCTCCGGTCAGTCAGCGCCATTGTGTGTTGTCAGTGTGTGTGTGGTGAGAGACAAAGAATTAAAGAAGACAGGAGTTTAAACTGAGAGCAGCAGTGGCAGTCTGGGTTTATGAGTTGCAGTCAATACTGTAAGATGTTGAACTACTGCTCAGCTTCCCAGAAGGGACATCTAAAAACAGCAGGTGCAAGAAATGTAAAATTATTATCGTCTGAAAGCCCTTTGTCATGCTAGACAGTACACGTTTATTGACATATACTGTATGTATGTTAGTGCTGTCAGAAACACTTCTCCGTTAATTAAAATACTGATTTAAAAAATGTGACCACAATTGCAAGAGATATCAATGAAAGAAACAATACCAAAAAAGCAGATTAAATTCAATTTTAACTGTTTTATTTGAGATTACATTTGGCCATCTTCACCCTATCTGCCCCAGGGTCAACACCTTGGGGCAGATAGGGTCAATGACCTTGCTTAAAGACTCAATAGTTTCAGCTTATTGGTGCTGGAGCTTAGAGCTTCCATCATCCTACCAGTAACCCGTCTATTCCGTTGTAATTCCCCACAATTTGTAAATCATAGCATGAAATTATGGAATTTCTTTTTGTTGTTGAAGGACCAAGAACTCTTCTTCCTCCCTGAAATTACAAAAGAAATAAGAAATCAACGTAAATGGCTAGTCTAGTAGCTTTTTGAACAGGAAAAGTACATGAAAGGTGGGACACAAAGAGAGTAGGGAAAAAACACGCTTACATATGTGTGTGTGACAAGAAGGAAGCGAGTTAATCTCACAGACTGTAACAGGATGCCTGTAACTAAAAGCTCCCTGGCCGTTTTCTTCTCCCACACGCTGCCAGTATGTGTGAAGCCAGTATATGAAGCCAGCCTCTGGACAGTAAAACCATGGCAAGAGCTCTGATCCCCACACAGGCTGCTCCACGCCGCTTTAGTCCACTGCCAGGGCTGGAAAGCTTCACGCAGGGCGACGCAGCGCTTCCATAAAACAGAAAAACACAGACACGGATTGTTTCACTCCTGCTTTCTGCTATGTACTTTAGGTACTGCTGCCAATTTCATATGAGACCTCCTCCAGGACTGTGTGTGGCGATTTGCTTTTGTCAGCCATCCAACACATTTGACTGACATAGTTTTGTTTCTGCTTTCTTTTCACACCAGCCAAGGAGCAGTACCACATTCCAGGTGACTATATGTGTTTGTATTGTCATTGTCACTTATTTATGTAGGTGGACACATTAATTAGTATTTGTTTTCTGATGCAGATTTTGACTTATTAGATAAAAACATTTTCTGTAATTTAAAATATGTTCATTTGAGAAAAAAATACAGTCATCTTGGAGTATGTACACCACCAGAAAAGGCTTTAGAACACCCCAATTTTTCCACTTTTTTTATTGGAAATTATGCATGTTAACGTCTCATCTTTCTCTGAAATGAAAGCATAGAACAAATAAACAAATGAAGTAAAAGAAATCTATTGAGAAACCAAAATGTATTCTAAACTTTTGACTCATCAAAGTAGTCAGCTTTGGCAGGTATAACAGCTGGACGCGCTCGTGGCATTCTTTCTACAATGGAAATCAAATATTCTTCAGAAAGTTGTTTGCAGAAGTTCCCATAAATGTGTGCTTCTTGTAGGTCACTTTGCTTTCACTCTTCTGTCCAGTTCATCCCAAACCAGCTCCATGGGCGTTAATTCTGGAGAATGTGCTGCCACTCCATGTTTTCAAGCTCATCACCTTGTTCTTTTTTCATAAGGTAGTTCTGGCATAGCTTGGACTTATGTTTTGGGTCATTATCTTGCTGTAGGATGAACCTCTGACCAACTAGGAACATACCAGAGGGTACTGCATGGTGCTGCAGAATGCTGTGGTAGCTGTTTTGGTTCAGGGTTTCTCTCACTCTGTACAAGTCACTGACCTTGGTATGATGCCACGGTGTGTTCCAACTCCACTTTTATGCAAACAGAGGGGGTTGTAAGTAATCAAGAAAAGTTGGGTCACCTGTAGGATTTGGTAGCACCAACTTTCAAGGCTTGATCAACCTCCGTTGCTGCAGAACAGCTTAAAGTTGTTCACCATTTCTTGTTCTCTGAAAAAGGCCTTTTTGTATAATTCTAAAATGTCCATTATTTTTCAGTTCTGGGTAGCCTTTCCTTTTTTAACCTCTGGCAGTTCAACACTTGCCTTTGCACCATTTCAAGCTATTCATTGGTCTTGAACTACTTGAATTTCAGTAAAAAATAAAGAAAAAATTGGGGCGTTCTTCAACTTTTGACGGGTTGTGTATTTAGCTAGATATCTCTATAGATATGTCTAAGACTTGACCACCAGTCCATCTGTCTGCCCTCCCTGCATTTGTGTCCAGGCACTGAAGACAGACGTCTGAGCTATGAGTGTAACAGTAAGCCAGTGTGTCCTGCTAAATGTCGCTGTGAAGCCAACGTGGTCGACTGCTCCAACCTCCGTCTCACCAAGTTCCCTGAGCACCTGCCGCCCTCGACTGAAGAGCTGTGAGACACACACTCGTACATGTACACACTAAAATTCTGTCAGACGTGCAGCCATCTGTTAATCAGACAGCATCACAGTGTGTGGGCTTCGTGTCTGAATATGCACCCTGCTCGTTTTTCCATAAAAGTCTCAACGGTAGTGTTACTCGGTCAGACCTGGTCACATTTCTGCATCACTTTCAAAGCAGCACGAGTCTGAAGTACATGTCGTCACATTAATGGATGGACCCACACACAAGTGATGTACTTCAGGTTGTATAAGATGATTTGGGGAAGGCTTGCTTCACATTTCAGAACCACTATTGGTCCAAAACCATGACAGAGAACAAAGACACAGAATATGTGCCAACATCACAGACACCTTTTACATCTATTACCAGTGAAATGTCTTTAAAATTAAGCCTGTTCCAGCTGACTTAGAGTGAAGGTGGGGGATGGACAGATCTGCAGTCTATCACAGAGCTATATATAGAGACAAACAATCACACTCGCATTCACACTTATGGACAATTTAGAGTTTTTGGACTGTGGGAGGAAGCCGGAGTACCTGGAGAAAACCCACACATACACAGGGAGAACATGCAAACTCCATGCAGAAAGATCGCTGGAAGGCGGGGTCATGAACCCGGGATCTTCTAGCTGCAAGGCGACAGAGCTAACCACCAAGTCACTGTGCAGACTTTTCATAGTTTATTTCTACATATAAATTAGCCCCAACATGAAGACAGAATCAATCTGGATCTAACTGCAGATCACACTGTGAACTTTTCTTTTACCTCTTTACCTCAGGCAGACAAATGGTCACACACAGTCACAGTTTATCAGCTGCTGTTAAGGCCCGGTCACACCGCCCGAACTTTGCTGGAGCGTTCCTTGAACGGTAGGGAGGTGGGGGGTCGAATTTCGACAACGCTTGTCACCGCGCACAAAATGGGAAAAAAATCGAAAACACGGGCGTTGGATTAGCGGTGCACCGCTGAAGCCGGCGTTGCTTTAGCGTTGGTTTAGCGGTAACAAGCGTTGGTTTAGCGGTGACGCGAGCGTTGGTTTAGCGGCATACCGCTTGTGACTACGGAGCTGAACGGATCGTTCATCAAACATGGCTGGTGGCATCCTCATGAAGTGCTGGAAGGCTCGTGGATCCTCATTCCTCAGCTCCACCATCAGCTTGTCATACAGTCCATGTTCAGGCCTTTCTCAGTATCCACTGTCTGACCCACACAACTCTGTCTCTCCTTCTTCTCTCTCTTCTCCTTCTGTCAACAGCTTGTTGCAATCTGAGGAGGTTCTGATCCTGCTGCTGGACTAGTGCACCACCAATCATAGCAAGTCTCTCAGCATCCATGGTGATACAGTTTTACTGTAACTTTGAGCAAATTCGATATAGATGAGGTCTGAACTCAACGGCAGCTCGATAAATGAGCTCCTGGTCCATTTCTCCCCGTATTTATAGCCAAATTCTGGTCCCGCTCCGACACCTCTATACCAACGCCAAACCAAAGTTCATCGCCGCCATGGATCGCTGCTTCAACGCCCGACACCGTTCCAGCAACCCCGTGTCCGCTCGTAAAACACTTGCAACCGCTCCACTGAAGTTTGTGCAACGTTTAATCGCCGCCCAGGCAACGCTGGCGAAGCAGCGGTGGTCCAGCGTTCAAGATTTCTGCGTTAGCCTAGCGGACCCAAGTGTCCACGAACTTGCGTCGAGTGGTGCCAAACTTTGACTGGGCGTTGGTGGAGCGGGGGTGAACTTTGCCGGGGGCGGACAATTGCCCCCTCCTCACCGCTCGCAATATTTTGTGCAGCTCAAAACTTTCGGAGCAGTAGGAGGGCCCCTCCAGAAACATCAGCGGTGGCCGAGCGTATACGGCGTTGCTTTAACGGGGGCCAACTTCTGTTAAACGGTGGTGAACGGTTACGAGCGGTGATGAATTCTTTTCACCGCTCCAGGAACGCTCCAGCAAAGTTTGGGCAGTGTGACCGGGCCTTTAAATCATTTGTTACATAGTGGCTGTTCTCAGGATGAGCCCCGAGCTCATCACAACTGTCAGGATATTTTTATGTTAATGTTGGTGAAGTTAGATTATCATCACACATGGGTAGAATTTTATGTAATCACACCTTTTTGGAATTAGTCTCTAAAGGTTGTTAATTAAAGATTTTCTCTTTTTAAATGCTCTTCACACCTATACTACAATCAGACGTTTTGATTATTGTGCCTGTTTCTCATTGACTGCGTGAGCATTTACAAACTGTCCCTTGTTAACATCTGTCTCACTTTCTTGTTGGTTTTCAGTTTTTATCATACATTTGGGGTAAATTTTTAATCCACAATCCATGCTGTTTATCATGGGATCTCTTGGAATCCACTGTAATAATGCCAAACTCTACAGGAACACTAACATACTTACACACATTCACAGACATATTTACATACAGCATATCAATACACACATACTGTGCCAAACTTCACTGTTCATATTTATGTTGACATGTGTATTCATACTACATGGATGCACTCACTGCACACAAAAAACACACACATTCCAAAGAAACCCTTCCGCTAATGATGTTCCCACGCCTTTCTCTTCTCGTTGTCTGTCTCTGATTGTCTCAGGCGTCTCAACAACAACGACCTCTCCGTGCTGGAGGCCACCAGAGCCTTCAAGGGCCTGTCGCATCTCAAGAAAATGTAGGTCACTCCAAAAAACTTAGCAAAAACAATGACAAATACCTACTCAGTCATCAAAAGAAATGTCCTAGAGAATAGAATAGAATAACTTTATTGTCATTGCACACAAAAACTGTGCAACGAAATTGGTGCAAACATCCCCCCATAGTGCACTTAATTAATAATAGAATGTACAGTAAAAGTCTACAAGTACATACACTCATGCTGCACTGTCCCATGTTTGGCCAAGAGAAAATTGTCCAGAAGTATCCGTGGAGGTTACTCCTTTGACTTTAAAAGTCTAATTTGCCGCAGATAAAACCTGTTCCTCAGCCGGTTTGTCCAGCATGCAGTGTTTCTGAAGAGACCCCGGCCAGGGTGTGAGAGGTCAGACAGGATCTTCTTGGCTTTGCTGAAACCACAGGAGTTCACAGTGTCTTCTAGGGAGGGTAGGGGGCAGATGATTAATTCTGTGCTGATTTTATCACTCCCTGCAGAGCTCTTCTGTCACCTATTGTACAACTGGCATACCTCACTGTGATGTTGTATGCCAACACTCTTTCTATCGTGGTAGTACCAGTACTAGTACAGAAAAAGTTCCACTTTTTACTTACAGAAAATACACAGAAAATGTTCTTTTAACAGAAACAAGACAATTTGCGGCTAATTCTAAAAAAATGTACGCTACCGTTCAAAAGTTTGGGGTCACCCAGACAATCATGTTTTCCATGAAAACTCACACTTTTATTTATGTGCTAACATAATTACACAAGGGTTTTCTAATCATCAGTTAGCCTTTCAACAGCATTAGCTAACACAATGTAGCATTAGAACACAGGAGTGATGGTTGCTGGAAATGTTCCTCTGTACCTCTATGCAGATATTCCATTAAAAATCAGCTGTTTCCAGCTAGAATAGTCATTTACCACATTAACAATGTCTAGACTGGATTTCAGATTCATTTGATGTTATCTTCATTGAAAATACTGTTCTTCTTTCAAAAATAAGGACATTTCTAAGTGAGCCCAAACTTCTGAATAGTAGTGTAGCATCACAAAATGCAGAATACTGGTTGCCAATTCAATTTTCTTTAACAGAGTGGGCAGACTTCATGGAGTATTGTGAGTTTGTAAGAGCAGACTTTGTGTAAACCACTGACAGAAAACATTTATTATTTTGTGTTTTTTCTGCCTTACTTCCAGTAACCTGAGCAACAACAAGATTTCAGAGATTGAAGATGGAGCGTTTGAGGGCGCGTCCTCGGTAGTAGAGCTTCACCTGACGGCCAACCATCTGGAATCTGTGAGAGGGAGCATGTTCAGAGGCATGGAGGGCCTTCGCATGCTGTGAGTTTGACTGGCCAGACAGAACACACTAAATATTAACTGAGAAAGTAAGACAAATGTGTAAACAAAGAAGTTAGCAAAGCAACCCTATCAACAAAATGTGTTGTTATTGCTAAAAGTGAATGCTTTTCACATGATGATTTCTTTTGACGTTACAGTAGGTACACATCAGCCTGCTGCACAGATGGTCACATTGTTAGTAATACTGAACACAGAAGTACACAGGGGCTCCAGCAGATGTTTCTGAGAGACTGTGACTTTGCTGTATTTACAGTATATAGCGGCTTTTATTAACCCCCCTGCCAAAAAAAAAAACAAGTTATAGACATGCTTCATTTTCTCCATGGGAGGTCTTTAATCTTTCTTAAAATCAAGTGTATGGTCATTCAAACCTTCATATTGATACAGCTGTATAATATCTGAGTGTGTGTGTTTGCAGGATGCTGAGGAACAACAAGATCAGCTGCATCCATAACGGCAGCTTCACAGGGCTGACCAACGTCAGGCTGCTCTCCCTCTACGACAACCAGCTGAGCACCATCCTGCCAGGGGCCTTCGACACCCTGCCCAACCTGTCCACACTGTTAGTGACACACACACACACACACACACACACACACACACACACACACACACACACACACACACACACACACACACACACACACACACACACACACACACACACACACACACACACATGTCTGTGTCTTGCTATCATTGTGGGGACATACCATTGACTCTCATTCATATCTTAACCCTTACCCTAACCCTAACCTTAACCAAACCCTAACCAAAACAATGCCTAACCCTAAAGAAACGTTTTTGCACTTTTACTTTTTTCAGTAACAACAACATGGCCAAGAAAACACTGTTTAAACTTGTGGGGACCGAAATGAGGTCCCCACAAGTGACATAGGTTTCGGTTTTCCTACAGTTGTGGGGACATTTGGTCCCCACAATATAGCAAAGTTGCCCTGGGTTGTCTAGCGCGGCTAGGCTAGTGATTCACTGTTTTCTTCTTCTTCTAGCAGCTAAAAAGGTTGTGCTGACAGAGTTGTTGTGGGACACATGCATAATTCTCATTATTTAAAACATTATGTTGATTAAAGCAAATGTTCCCACAATTACAAGCGACATCACTGAACAAAATTATGCAAAAGATGAGATTTAAATTTCATTTTAGCTGTTTTATTTGAGATTCAATTTCGTGATCAGAGGGGTGGGAGAGGAGAAAAACAACAGTTTAGAGGGAATTCCAGACTTATTTAGTATTTTAAAAATTCTTTTCTCCTGGTTTTTTTTAGACTAAACCTCAGGATAAGTACATTTAAACAACAATTGCATGTTTTAGTATTTTGTACATGGATTATTTGAAATTTGATGGGCGGGGCATAAAATGTCCTCCAATTCTGGAATGAGCCATAATTTCAAACCCTAACAGATTCCCGCACTCCAGCTGTGACTGTTAAATCTGTCTACTTCCTAGGGCTTATGGCAGGGATTGGGCTATAGTCACACTTTGTCTTTCTCTTTCGTCCATCAGAAATCTCCTGGCCAATCCTTTCAACTGTGACTGCCGCCTATCCTGGTTTGGGGTGTGGCTTAGAAGCCGGCGAATTGTGACGGGGAATCCTCGCTGTCAGGGCCCCGCCTTCCTCCGAGAGATCCCACTGCAGGACGTGGCTGTCCCTGATTTCCGCTGCGAGGACGGTATGATGATGATGAAGTCCAAAAATGAACAGAAATGTGCTGAGGAAGCTGAGGACTTTAATTCGAGAATTCAAAAGTCTAACTACTGCAACATGCGAACACAAAGGGCCTCAACTTAGACAGAAAAGTGGAGACAGTAGTCAAAAAGGAAATGCATGGTAATCGTAGGAGCTTCAGTAGAAATCAACTGGACTTCTCTTGTACAAGCCAAGTTGATTTCAACTGAAGCTCCTGAATTGCCATGACCTGGATGGCTGAGAATCTACACAGACAAGATGCAGAATATGGACTGATTGATTGATTTCTTTATTTTTGTGTCGAGGCACCATTACACCAGCAGTGCAGCAATACATCCATAACACACATCATTCTGCTGCTCAGTCCTCAAGCAAAGTATTGCCTTCTATCCCAGGCCTGGCAAAAAGAAATTCTGCCATGAAAAAGGTTCTCTTTCTAAAACATAACTCCAATTTTTCATGGTCATTGAAGCAAACAAAATCAGCATAAACAGAGGACATCCTACTGAAAAGTACCTCCTTTATATCTTCCTATACAGGACAGTAAAACACAAAGTGAACCTCATTCTCAACTTCACCTAAATTACACAGCAAACAAAGTCTGTTCTTCTCTGGAGAAGCATCTAACCTCCCAGTCTCTAAGTCTAATGGTAGTGTTCCTGAGCCTAAATGTACAGTCAGGGATCTCTGTGATTTTGATTAAATTATACTTCACATGAAGTTCCACTCTGTAATTGTCCTTTATAAGATAATAAATTAGTACTTTTGATTTATAGTAAATATCAATAGGCCATTTTTCTCTAAACCTAAGAAACATATTACTCTTTATCTCCTGAATATCACAAAAAAAAAAAACGATTATGAAAAATAAATGATGAGTTGTTCAAATGAAATAAAGATTTTAGCTCATTACCCAAGGGGTGATGATTGGAAATGTCCCAATCAAATATATTTTTAGTGCTTCTCTGATTGGACATATTGACTTATTTATTCCAAAGGCAAAATATTTGGTATTATACACACCCTTCAAAAGTTCCGGGTCACTTAGAAATGTCTTTGAAAGGATTTTTGTTTTTTCAATGAAAATAGCATCAAATGAATCAAAAATCAAGTCTAGACATTGTTAATGTGGTAAATGACTATTATATCTGGAAAGGGCTGATTTTTAATGGAATATCTCCATCGAGGTACAGAGGAACATTTCCAGCAACCATCACTCCTGTCTTCTAATGCTACATTGTGTTAGCTAATGGTGACGAAAGACTCACTGATGATTAGAAAACCCTTGTGCAGTTATGCTAGCACATGAATAAAAGTGTGAGTTTTCACGGAAACCATGAAATTCCCTGGGTGACCCCAAACTTTTGAACGGTCATGTCTGTCTGATAGAGGTTCCCATCCCATATCCCCAGTAACGGCCCAAACTGAGTTACATTAATGGACTCTCAGAAAAATCGATGTTATTTTACCGTGCTATGCCTTCTGAGCATCACATCAAGTGAAAAAGTTTTCCACCTGTGCAATGAAAGTGAAGAGAAATGAAATCGGACTGTGCTGTCTCTCTGTCGAGGCTCTGTGCTGGACGACAGCAGCTGTGTTCCAGGACCTCAGTGTCCCAGCCAGTGCACCTGCATGGACACGGTGGTCCGCTGCAGCAACAAGCACCTGCAGGCTCTGCCCAGAGGGCTGCCGCGCAACGTCACTGAACTGTGAGTCTGAAAGCACAACTGAAGCACTATTCTCACTTGGATTGTTTTGCTCTGCAGCTTATTTCAAAGGGAGAATGAAGATACAGTATTGACAGGAAGTGTTGGGTTAATTTAAACCGAGAGATAAAACAAAATACAGAGGTTGCTGTTTCAGCGTAAGTAGTAAAATGTTTTGTTTGAAGAGATTCTGAAACATCCTTCCATCATCCATAAATCGCTTAATCCTCATTAGTGTCACTGGGGGCTGGAGGCTATCCCAGCTGACTTAGAGTGAAGGTAGGGGACATCCTGGACAGGTCACCAGTCTATCACAGGGCTACATATAGAGACAAACAATCACACACATTCACACTTACAGACAATTTAGAGTTACCTATTAGCCACAGCATGTTTTTCCACTGGGCTACACAGGGGCTGGGTGGTTAGCGTTGTCGCCTTGCAGCTAGAAGATCCCCGGTTCGCGTCCTGGCCTTTGTGGGATCTTTTTTCATGGAGTTTGCATGTTCTCAGCTGGGATAGACTCCAGCACCTGTGGCCCTAATGATGATTAAGCAGTGTATAGATGATGGATGGAAGTTTTTGGACACGCGACAGTGCTAACCATCAAGCCACTGTGCAGCCCCTGATTCTGAAACAGTATCACGTAATTAAATACATAAATTATGGTAAATGATAAATGCAGTTAAATTAAATGCAGTAAAAGTCGTAACATTAATCATCTTATTAGCAATATTCATCTTCCCCTATTAAAGGTGTTTCTGATCTAGGCTGTGCATAATTTGCAAAATGTTTCTGTAAATGCTATCACTGTTTTTTCTACAGCAAACATGCAATTTATATTAATTGAGTTTTCTTATCTCAAAGTGTCACATGTTAAATAATTGAATTCACTCAGTAAGAAGAAATTCAAACACCCAATGACTTACTGGGGAAGTGATTATGAGGGAATCAGTGATGTAGACATTTGAAAATGATCTCAGATTATCTTTAATCGACAATGTAATTTATTATTGCGCTAATGTCTTTCTCTTGTCCCATCAGGTATCTGGATGGGAACCAGTTCACCAGTGTTCCTAAGGAGTTAGCCACCTTCAAATACCTGCAGCTTGTGTAAGACACACGTGACTAAACCCTAACCCTCTACCTCTACCACTGGTTCTGTTGATTGTAACTGCTCCTCTGCCTCTATGAAAAACCTACTAAGAGTTATTTTGTTGATTCAGTGCAATCACACTGACACTTTTTGTTGTGCACTTTCCATTGCAACAAAGTGCAACAAAGACTATGAGGTTTTTGTAGGTGCGGTGAACAGTGTGCAGGGTTTTTCCCAGCTCACAACGGGCCCTCGAGGGGTGACTGTTTGTGACAACAAGCATGGTTGGTTTATTCTCAATCAATTGGTGCCATTTTAAATCTGTTTCGAGGGTGCCAGAAATTCCTCTGTGCGGGACAAGAGCTGACTCTTAGTCCCTTTTATACACTCTCACTCTCTTTTTGGGACAATGAAGCAGCTTTAGGAATGTAAACATAAAGACAAGGTAACCAAGAAACATTTCAGGATCGATCATGCGCCATAAACCGGCCTGTTTGTATGATGAGACTAAAAGCAAATGCCCACAAAACAAGAGACCCGAGTCGCATATCGAGTTTGGCAGAGAGTCATCAGGGAAGATGCCATATTGCTTCTGGTTCTTGTTAATTAGTGGAACCACATATGAGCCATAATGACTTTATTTAACATGATAAACGAGGATCATTTACATTTTGTTCCGCTGAATCCAGGGAACTGCTTTTGTCATGGATCTAAAATTGAGAACCAGCATTTTAACCTCACTGTTCCAGCAGCAGCAGATGATCCAAAACTGGAATGCAAACTCCTGTATCTCCAGCAGAGGGAGCTGTAGACCATGTAGTCATTTCAGTTTCAAAAAGCTTCATGTAATTGTACAGTATTACATAAATGCATAAACAGCTCTGAATGTGATGAGCTCACTTCATTTTAGGTTAGATAAGAATGTGTGTTGCTCTAGCTAGTCTGTGTTTGTGTGTCTAATGGGACTTCTGCAGTGCGATGCATGTGTGTGTGTGTGTGTGTGCATTGATCGCATCTGACCTTTGCCTTCACAGAGATCTGAGCAACAATAAAATCAGCTCCCTCTCTGACGACTCCTTCTCCAACATGAGCCAGCTCACCACGCTGTGAGTTCACACGCACGAATACACTTCATCAAATGTTAGAGGTGAAGCAAACACAAACGCACAACAACGAATGGGCTGCCGTATTCACAAACTCTGGTTCTCCACTGCGGCTAGTAGCTTATGGTGGCTGATTTTAGCTTTTGTTGTTTAAATTTAAATAGATCTTTCTAGCTGAGGAAGAAAACATGTTGCATTACTGCTGCGTTTAATCATTTACCATCATGATTATGGTAAATATATGAACATGCATGTACAACTCAATTATTAGGGATTGTGCAGCATTTGCGGAATGTCGATGTCTGGTTGGGTGTGTCTGAAATGTGTGTTTTTTTTAGTATACGTTTTATATTATCCGATATTTATTACCACTTTTACTTATTTTTTTATTCTATATTCTTTTAAATATTGCACTTAATTTCATTGCACTGGTTATGACGGCAATAAAGATATTTAACTGCCACTTGTCCCAGATGTTCGGTAAAAGATATGCAAGATTAATTGAAAGATGCACCCCAGAGTAAATACTGTGCTTTGTAAAAGTGGTGGAAACTCATTGAGTATATTTACTGAAGAACTGTACTGTATCCTCTGTAAAATATTGATGTTATTGATGTAAAAAAAAAAAAACTTTAGCAGAGGACAACTCCTCAGCTGCAAAAGCAAATCTGATTGTTTGTTGTGCCTGAAGTGTCACCCATAGTTTTCCCAAAGAGCAAAACTTTGCATCTTAATACAATTTAAATGGGTGAGTTATACAAAAATATAGACCCTGACAGAGGGAAAAGATGTGTGGAATAAAAAGGACAATATATCTGGATGTGCCGCGTTGATTTTGATCCTTCTTTGATCACCCACTGTAGAAGTTTTTTAGGGTCTTTAATGTGATATGTCGTTATGTCATGTTTTATTTCTTAATTTCAGGATCCTCAGTTACAACTCCCTTCGCTGTATCCCTCCTCTGGCTCTGGGAGGCTTACGCTCTCTGAGGCTGCTGTGAGTCCACACACACACACACACACACACACACACACACACACACACACACACACACACACACACACACACACACACACACACACACACACACACACGTTTGTACTTCTATCTTAGTGAGGACATCCATAGGCGTAATGCATTTCCTAGAGCCTTACCCTAACCTTAACTATCACAACTGATTGCCTAACCCTAATCCTTACCCTAACCCTAACCAAACCTCAATTCATACCTGTTCTCTAAAAACAAGTCTTCACCCTCAAACATGGCTGTTTCAAAGTGAGGACCGGCCAAAATGTCCTCACTTTGTAAAAATGTCCTCACTTTGATAGTTAAATGCAGAAAATGGTACTCACCATGTAGCAAGTACAAGAACACACACACACACACACACACACACACACACACACATCACAGTACTTATCACCTTCCAAACCACATCCCCGTTTGCTTTATTACAAGCCCTCATCTGTTTTTGGACTTTCAGCATTCCTCCGCTATTGAACTGAATGAGACTCGCTGCCTGTCGGCCTCATTGCGGTCACAGAGTTTTTGGTTTATGGTCTTCTCTGACCCGCGACTGTGTGTGTCTTTCAGCTCTCTCCATGGCAACGACATCTCCGAGCTGCAGCAGGGCATCTTCAGCGACGTGGCCTCCTTGTCTCACCTGTAAGCACATATTCATTTAATACATGTGTACTTACAGCACACAGATAATGACAGCAGCAGCTGAGTGTAACAGGCAGCAGAGGCTGTTGTCACTGACAGAATGAGGTGTGTGTGTGAGAGAGAGAGATGCATGTTCATTCTCCTGACTTTATGGCCTCTCACAGATAAAGTCCAGTTCTCAGGGAATGAGTGGTTTCAAGTGAAGTGGCTGCCTGGTGGATTGAATTAGCTGGAGAGATCCATCGTTTCCCATGGCTCTATTGATCTGAGGCCCGTGTGTGCGTGTGTGTGTGTGTGTCTGTGTGTGTGTACAGTATAATAATCTTCACTCAAGTGTGACTCGTGTGAGTCCGTCTGAGGATCGACAGTAAGTGTGGACGGAGGAGAAGAGAGGAGGAAGGCAATTTAAAGATAAAGAGCAAAAGAAAGGAGGGGAAGAGGGACTGATTGAGTGCAGGAGGAAGGGAGAGGATGTGAACACGAGGTGAAGAGAGGAGCGAGGGACTATTTTTATTTTTGTCTCCTGAAGCATGACATCAAATCTGAAACGAGATCCCGCTGATTCTGAAAAAAATGAAACTGTCTGTAAAATGATCCCACCTTACTCATTCTACACCGGAAATTGATTTTAATTTGATTATTTTTGGCTTTTGCAGTTCTCTATTTTAATGCAGCAAGAAAATCAATCAAAATTCGGCTTGAATAATAATAATAAAAAAAATAATAAACACCTAAGCACACCGCACAAAGTAAAGAAATTGTTGGTGGGTTGTGTTCCATGGTCGATAAACATTTCACCTTCAAGGCTCATGTGGCCTCTTGCTCAGCCGTGCAGCACCGGGGAGATCCCACCCTTCCTGTCTGAACAAGCAGCACAACACCCGGTCCAGGCTCTCGTAGTATCACACGTCGACCACTGTAACTCGTTACTAAGAGGCCATATATATTATGGACTAGATCTACATATTCTAGAAGATATGAGAAGAAGTAAACCTTTTCCATTAATTATTGATTGATAATTTTCAGTTTCCTAAATGTATTACAATATTTATATAATGTACAGTTTCTGTTTATACATGTAAGATGCAATACAAGCATATCCAATTATGGAACTACTTATCTATATGTACATATATGCATACACATATGCAGACATACACATACGTACAAATACACAGACATACACACATGTATGCACATACACTCATACTAAAGAAAACAGAAAGAGAAGCCAATGAGTAGTTCATAGTCAGATGCCAATTAAATAAGTAAAAAGATACACATTGACTTCTGTAAAAATTTGGCAGAGGTCAGGTGAATCTAATCGAGGATTATTAGCTTTATGATCGTGTGTCACTCTGTCTGTTTGACTGACATTTCTGAGAACAGCTGTGAGGTCTGAGAGCTCCACCATGTGGCTGTGAAAAGTAGTACAGCACATATAAATGCAGGTAAATGAACCTTCCTTCCTTCTCATCCTCCTCTCTTCTCTCTTTCGTTCCAGCTCCTACCTCTCACATTTTCACTCATTTTAATTCCCTCTAAACTGTCTCCCCTCTGCCATTTTCTAACCATCATTCCTTTTTGCTACTGTCTCTTTTCACCAAATTGTTTTTGTTCAAAACTCCTCTGCAATCACTTCTAGTCACAAGAACTTTCTTCCTCCTTGTCTTTTATTATTTATTTAACCCTCCTATTTCCTTCATATTTACCAACACCTTTTATCCTTGGGCTCAGTTTGACTCCAGACCTCCAGAAAATTGTTATAATTAAAATTGTTCCCCAAGTTATCAGGTACTTTATGTCATTTTAGTATAAAACAATCCCTCACCCACTCTCCTTATAAACCCAGAAGACAAGAACTTTGCAGATCGCAGTAAAATCTCACTGACTGACCTGAAATGTGTGAGAGTTATCTTTTTGATGGCTTTACATTGTTTCAAAGTACATATTTTTGTTAATGAAAAACTATTTCTGTTATCAGGAATAGTAACATGTGTTGTGTTCAGGAAAAATGAACACAATTTCAAAATGTTTAGGGCCCGAAAGCTTTTTGAAGATTATAAAATTGCAAGTTATAGTGACCTCAGCATCATCCAAAACTAAAACCAAACAAAACCAAAACTAAATGGTGTGAAATGTTGATATTTGTTATTTGTTTTATAGCTAAAAGCCATACAGACAACTCAGAATCATCAGTTAACCTGAACACTTTTTTGGACTGTGGGAGGAAGCCGGAGAACCCGGAGAAAACCCATGATGCACAGGGAGAACATGTAAACTCCATGCAGAAAGATCCCACGAAGGCGGGGACACAAACCAGGGATCTTCTAGCTGGAAGACGACAGTGCTAGCCATCCATCCACTGTGCAGCCCAGTCAAAAACATGCTGAGGTTAATTAGTGACTCTAAATTGTCCGTAGGTGTGAATGTGAGTGTGATTGTTTGTCTGTATATGTAGCCCTGTGACAGACTGGTGACCTGTCCAGGGTGTCTCCTGCCTTCACCCTAAGTCAGCTGGGATAGACTCCAGCCCCCCATGACCCTAATGAGGATTAAGTGGTGCTTGAATGGATGGATGGATGAAAGAATGGAAACTGCCAAATCAAAAGAAAAAAAACCTACTTCAACACATACTACTAAGCCAGGTCGATTTGCTTTCAACAAGTAGCACTACATCTAAAAAAAAGACAGAAAACAAGGAGATTGACTTCATTTTCTCTTTAATTTCCCTCTTTCCTTTTGTATTTCCTCTCTTCACGCCTCTTCAATATATTTAATTCCATTCTTCCTCCAAAGTTTCCTTCCTCCTCTCCCACCCTCCATCACTGAGCTGACTCTTCATCTGTTTCTTCCTCCAGAGCGATCGGAGCCAACCCTCTGTACTGCGACTGCCGTCTGCTCTGGCTGTCAGACTGGGTGAAGAGCGGCTATAAGGAGCCTGGTATCGCTCGCTGTGCCGGCCCCCGCGGCATGGAGGGCAAGCTGCTGCTCACCACGCCTGCCGACAAGTTCCAGTGTCTGGGTGAGCCGGCAGGAAGCTGCTCTCACAGAAACCTCACACATGAAACTACACCTTCAGTTTCTATTCTCGCACCACATTTGTGCACATTTTCTTTGTGAGTTTGTAAAAGTGCCTTGTTAATCTAAAGGAGATGAAATGCTCTTTTAATCCTGCGATAGGCTCGTATCATCCGTTGCCTTTCGAGTGGATTGTGAAGAATTTAATTGGCCATTTCCGTCATATGTGATTCTGTCTTCTAATTTATGAAACGATCTAATGGAACAAACACCCACACGCTGTTGCTTCCTAATAGATGATATTTAACGAAGGGTTTTTAGTCTGTGTGACCTTCATCGGGAGTTGGCTGCAGTTACTCCCACACACTCACAGTAGTACACCGTGTCTTTAACCGTCAAGTAAAAGACAAGTAAAGCCGACAGGATTTCGCTTTAATAAACGTAGTAACTCAAATGTTGCTGTAGACACACAGAGCCGTCACATAGGCCAGACGCAGGATGCTGAGCTCTGCTTGCTTTAAAGTTATAGACTAAACAAATGTCTTTGAATAGCAGTCTTTTTGTTTGGTTGTTAAAGAAGTGTGACTGACAGCTGAGCAGGAGGTTTTGTTAATGAAAAAGCAAGACTTTCTTAAACACACGACTGTCATTTCTTCACTGCAAATTCACCTTCAGCCAACATTACAATGTACATTATCACTGTGACACAGACTGAATGTAGCTTTATGTTATGCTGAGATAATAAGATAAAATAAGAGATGAGATCAACTTTATTCATCCCAGAGGAAATAATTTTGCCGGAGTACTGTAAACAAAGGTTTGTGAAATATACACAGTTATGGAGAGATTAGTAATGAAATAGAAATCCCCCCAAATAAAGTACAAAGCGTAAAGTTTCTAAGGCTACGTTCACACTGCAGGACTTAATGCTCAATTCCAATTTTTTTGTGAAATCCAATTTTTTTACGAGTTTGTTCACATTTTCAATTAAATGCGACATGTATGTGATCTCCTGTGTGAACCTCACACGACCCAAAAGTGTCCCGCATGCGCAGAAGAGGACACGACAACGACACGCAGAGAGCGTGTTCAGTGTTTACGGAAGTAAACATGGACGCTAACAGTAGAGCATGTCTGGCCATTTTAAAGTTGTTGTCCAGTCGGAGCCAGCATATTTATAACTTAATCGTTTTAAGGAGAAGGTCAAGAAGGAAGAGAGCCAGGATTTTGGCCCTGGCGTTTTGTGGGTCAGTCGCAGCAACGTCTGTCCAGAGAACTGTGTGGGTGCGGAGTCGCAGCCAGGAGTGGTGGGATTGTGATGTGAGAGGCTTCACAGATGCGGACTTCATTCAGAATTTTCGGATGACAAGGGCGACCTTTACCTAGATATGTGAGCGCCTCGTTTTAACACTCTCATGGCAAGACACACGTCTTAGGCAGCCTGAAGACGTTTGCGTGTACCAATGACGTAAAGGTCGGATAAATGTGACCTGGCCGTTCAGACTGAAGTCGCATGGCAAAAGATCCGATACGTATCGGAATTAGGACCGCATATCCAAGTGGCCTGGGTCGCATTTGAAAAAATCGGATCTGTGTCATTCAGACTGTCATGAAAAGATCAGATACAGGTCGCATAGTGGCAAAAAAATCTGATTTGGGTCACTTGAGCCTGCAGTGTGAACGTCCTAAGTGGATGCCAAAGAACAGAGTCTAAAATAAATGACATAAAATAAAATTAGTACAAAATGCAAACTGTAACCCAAATAACAAGAAACACATGAACAGGAAATGAAAGTAAACAGGCATATTGCACTTGATAATGATGATATAGGTAGTGAGACTACTACACTGATTAAAATTGCAGAAGATATCAGATGCAGTAATTAAATAGAGCTGCAACTAGAAAAGCACTCAGAGAGCGCAGTGCTCCACCAAGGCTGCTCATTCCCACATATGGCATTGTCAGAAATGCAGCATTTTTTTACTTTTTTAGAAATGCATCATTTGTTTATTGATGACCACAAGTCACGGCAACGTCCAAATCTGTTTTTGAGTAATGTTGCAAACAGACGGACAGACAGGCAGACAAATGTATGCTGATCGTCACATAACTCCACCGAGGCTTTGTCTCCTTGGCCGAGTTAATACTTCTATTGTATTTAATTAGTGCATGTTTTGAGACATCTGATATTTGATATCTCTAAGGTTAAGTTAGTGAATTAGGCAAACTGTTTATTACTTCGCCAAGTAACGCGGCGGAGTTATGTCTGTCCGTCTGTCACAAACGTTACTCAAAAATGGAAGATCAATCAATCAATCAGAGTTTATTTCTATAGCACTTTTCATACAAAAGTAGCACGAAGTGCTTAACAAGTTAAAAACAAACAATAAAAAATAATAAAAAGACAATGGCCCACATCCCTCCCAAACCCTGCCCCACAACATACTTCCTAAGACACAGACATACAGATGAACTGGTGTTAGTGGGGGTGGAACTGTAGTTAATATTAAAATGACCTGATCAGTAGAAAACTCGCTGGGAGTGAGGCTCGGGGCCTTAGGGCCTCGGGCTTTGGGGCCCTTGAAAGGAGACTGAGTCCCATCCTGAGGGGATTAAGGTGCTGTTTCTAATTTTGCCTTTAGTCCTGTTGTGGAAATGTCTCACCGAGGTTTTCCTGCTGGGCTCCGTCCTGTGGAGCACATCAGCAGACAATATGTCGTGTTCGGAATGATTGTTACTTAGGCATGGAGTTATGTTTGTGTGTTTGTCCATCTGCAGTCTCTCTGTTAGCAACATTACTCAAAAACAGATTTAAGTTAAGGTTCGGTTAGGGTCACATAACGCCACACAGTGGTTTGTCTGTCTGTCTGTCTGTCTGTCTGTCTGTCTGTCTGTCTGTCTGTCTGTCTGTTAGCAACATTACTCAAAAATGGTTTAATGGATTTGGATGAAATTTTCAGGGAAGGTCAGAAATGAAACAAGGACCAACTGTTTAGATTTTGGCAGTGATGTGGCTTTTAGTCTGGATCCACGGATTTGTTAAAGATTTCTGTATCATTGCCAGATAGTGGCATGGCACCACTGTAACCATGACAACAAGTGAACACTACGTCAGCTGCCTGTTGATGATCACATGATTGTGATCCTACTTAAAATCTACCGCTGTGGACTTATCTGGACTTATCAGTCAAAAATGATCTAAGGAAGAACTGATTAAATTGTGGGGGTGTTTCTGGGTCCCATCAGCTCAAGCTGTCCACTACATATTTAGGTCACATGATTCGGTATCCGCACATAACATACACGTGCATAACATGCATTTTTGTTCAGTGCAAGGTCATTTTTTTGTGGGTACATTGATATTAAATGGACACATTTCATAGTGCCGTTATTTCGGCCCCAAATTTTTTCAAGATGTCAGCCGTCTGAAATGATACAATGACTGAGCAGCCTTGGTGGAGTACTGCGCTCTCTCGGTGCTTTTCTTGTTTGCATCTGCCTTGCTTTTATTGCTTAGTTTATCATTTTTTTATTTTTTAAATCGCAAACAGACTAAAGTAGTAAATCTTTTTGTATGAGAATTTACTAAGAAAGCTTACAACTGTACATTCTTTGAAACATTTTCTACTAATGTTGTGAAATAATATGAGAGAAAAAAAAGCTGAAAGATGAATAAAAGTGTAACGCTGCTAGGCAGAATGGAGTTAAAGGTCTGTTTAAACTCTCAGCTGCACACCCAGAGGGTTTATCGCACTCTCTTTAAGGCGTGAAGGGAGACTGTTCCATTAGTAATTGTTCCATGAAACCCTGTGTCAAAATACTGGGGAGTATAAAATTCATTGTGATGGCAAACTATAATGAATGTTTTCTCACACCTCCTATGAAGCCTTCTGCAAAAATGATGGAACTTCTTCCTCTCACCGCAGAGTTCCCTGCAGCAATGACTTTTTGTTTCATTTTTCACAAATTTGTCACATAGCGGGAAGTGTCACCTCGTCTTTGTTCATTTTCAGCAACATGAGTGCAAACGAGCGACAAATTAATTTGCAAGATGTCACGCAGGTGCACAACCGCATGAGCATCCAAAATAGCAAAGTTCGTATTGTAATAATCGTAGGTTACTGAAGTGGCAGCCACGTTAGAGCTGCTTATTTTGAACCTCATTAGCTACTGTGTCGCAGCATCACAACCTTCCTGTGGGTCACTTCAGAATAACACCATTTCATTTTAATTGTTTCATTTTTGGCCCCCTTACACCTTGAATTTCTGTCTCTAATTGTTTCTTTGTTGGGAGCTTGCAGAGTTAGAAATGATCTGACCTGGAATCTGTATTCTCTGCCTTCATATCTCCTGACCATACATGTATGTTTGAACCTCTATTCATGTGTGTTAAATGCCTGTCGCTCTCTTCTTCGTGTGACTGATGCAATCTTAAGATCCCTCTACATCCTGGCCATGAAGCGACTGAGCCGTCTGTCAGTCATCAGTCAAACTTCACCTTTGAGCTCAAACCCAAGTGGTGTCTAAAGCAAAAATACAGATCTTTCTCATGGTTTTGTCTCATTTTGGCTCCTGATTTAGTTTTAGTTTAGACTTCAGCGACACTTTAGTCTCACTCCAGTTTAATATCCTTTAATCACCTCAACATCATAGCTGTCGCCATCTTTGTGTGGTAACCATGGTTACATGTGTTATATTTGTCTGCGGAGAGGTTAGTGGGTAAGTCTTGGTGTCCACGTCGCTCTGCTCTGCACTGACAACAAAGGAGCTCTGCTCAGAGACGCTCAGCGGTTAGATAACATCGTTAGTTATCGACCAGTAGGCCTGGTCCTTTAGTAGATGTGTTTGGTGAAGCTTTAGATGAAGTCTGTCATTAATCCTGCAGTTCGGGCAGCAACATAAAAGAAATCTGAGAGTAACGTTACCATTACATCCCCTGGGTTACATTAGCAGTGTTACGTTAATGTTTCATAGATGTCAGCCCCTGCCTGCATGATTGTAGCTTTACATTACTTCTTCTCATTGAAGGGTTTTTCTTTATTTTCATGACTTTTTACATTGTAGATTCTCACTGAAGGTATCAAAACTATGAATGAACACATATGGAATTATGTAGTGAACAAAAAAATGTGAAATAAATCAAAACATGTTTCATATTTTAGATTCTTCAGAATAGCCACCCTTTGCTTTGATTACTGCTTTGGACACTCTTGACATACATACATACATACATACATACATACACACACACACACACACACACACACACACACACACACACACACACACATATATATATATTTATATATGCATATATATATATATATATATTCTGATTCTGATATATATATATATATATATATATCATCAGAATCAGAATTAGAATCACTTTATTCATCCCCCGAAGGGAAATTCAGTTGTCAGGGTTCTTATCTGTTTAATTTTGAATTGAATAGTCTGACTGCTGATGGCAAGAAAGATTTCCTAAATCTTTCGGTCCTGCAGCGCAGGGATAGGAGCCGTCCACTGATGTTTCATTGTTCATTGAGGCAGATGTGAAGTGGATGATCCATGTTTGTAAGAATGGCCTTCATCTTGCTCAGTGCCCGTCTCTCCACCTCATCCTCCAATCTGTTCAATGTGATTTCAACCACAGAGCAGCTTTTTTAATCAGTTTGTTCAGACGCCTTGCATCCTTGTTCTTTATACTGCCTCCCCAGCAGACTGCAACATAAAACAGGACACTTGCTACCACAGACTGATAAAACATCTGCAGCATCTTACTGCAGAGGTCTAAAGATCGCAGTCTTCTGAGGCAATAAAGTCGGCTCTGGCCCTGTTTGCAGATGAAGTCTACGTTTGTAGACCAGTCCAACTTATTATCAAGGTGTACACCTAAATATTTATATGATGTCACCATCTCGATGTCCACGCCACAAGTGTTAACTGGCTGAAGAGGGGGTTTGGATCTGCGGAAATCTATGATCATTTCCTTTGTCTCTGAGGCGTTGAGTAGCAGGCAGTTTTTGTGACTCCAGTCACTGAAGGCACTTATCAGATCTCTGTTTTCAGCTTCATGTCCATTTCTGATACATGCCACGATAGCAGTGTCATCAGAGTATTTCTGAATGTGGCAGGACTCAGTGCTATATTTGAAGTCAGATGTATTCAGAGTGAACAGGAATGGAGCCAGGACTGTTCCTTGTGGAGCCCCAGTACTACTCATTAATGTCCCAGAAACACAGTTCCCCAGTCTGACAAAATGCGGCCTTCCTGTCAGGTAATCTGTGATCCATGGAACACAGGAAGGATCCACTCCCATCTCTGTGAGCTTGTCTTTGAGGATGATGGGTTGGATGGAGTTGAATGCATTAACTCTGGAAACTCTAACTCTAGAAAACATGAAATTGCCCAGGTGACCCTAAATTTTTGACTGGTAGTTTATGTATATATATATATATATATATATATATATATATATATATATATATATATATATATATATACACACACATATGTATGATAATTCATTAAAAATCAGCTATTTCCATCTAGAATAGTCATTTACCACATTAGCAATGTCTAGACTGGATGTATGATTCATTTAAAGTTGTCTTCATTAAAAGAAACTGTGTAGATATACTGAAAAACACGGCAAAGCTACTGTAAAACATTTCTTCATTGTGCCCATTTTCAAATGTTACTTAAATATTACATTTAGTACATTTACTTTTATTGTGAAAAAGTTGGTCATCAACTAAGAGGATTAAAGCCTTAAAAACTCATGTCTTTTTATTGGAATTACATAATAGAATTAGAATACTCCTTTCCTGCTGTAAAATGGTTTAGACTTAACTTTACACCGTTGCTTTATTGAGAACGTGCAGCTTTGAAGTTTCCAAATCACAATATGGACTAGTTAACTAAAAAGAACTAGGTTTTAATCACAGGAAGTCTTCAAAAGTAAGAAAGGAAAAACTTCATGAAATCACAAATGAGTTTTGAATTATATGACAATAATACACATTTACATGACAGTGTTTGTATTTCTAAGATCCTTATTACTACCCTTTTTTTTTATTTCAATTGAATTTTGGGTGAGTGATTTAAATAATATTAAGTGCTATGATTAAATAAGCAGTAATTACACTCAATACCAGATATGTTAGAGTGTCAGAAATAAAAATCATCTTCCGGTCTTGCTCCTTATTGAGTTCTTCTCACATCTGTCTCAATATGTCTTGGTAATGCCATGGAACATGTTAAAATACAAACTGACCTCCGTGTGTGTGCGATCAGGTCCTGTGGAAGCTTCTGTCCAGGCCAAGTGTAGTCCGTGTGTGTCCTCCCCCTGCCAGAACCAGGGCGTCTGCCAGCTGCACCACACACAGCAGTTCACCTGTTCCTGCAAGTCCGGCTTCACGGTACGCAAAGTTTTGTGTTGCAGTAAAGTTTGCGTGATCTTACAAGTCCCCCTTTTCTTACCTCATGTCATGTAATCAAAGTATTTGCTCCTGCAGTCACACAGCATTTAAACTCGCTGATCCAATATTTCAGGATCGTTGCGTGTTGTCAGTGATTATTTTCAACTCACATCTGTCTCCGGTAATCCCATCCAATTACTCGGCTGACCTGATGTGATGGTGTGCGTTTGTCAGAAATATGCTCTGTATTCAGAGTGTGTATCTATATGTGTGTGTGTGTGTGTTCAGGGTAAACACTGTGAGACTCCGGTTGATGCTTGTGTCAGTAATCCCTGCACTAATGGAGGAACCTGCCTCAGTGACGAGCAGACCAGAGGCTTCAGGTAACCAGACTTATGTAAATGAACAGAAAGCCTCTGCAAAGCCAGCAATAGATTTATCCTTCTGTATTAAATTATTATTTTTTAAAATTCCAGCATTAAACCCGCCTGTCCAAAATGTAATAACTTGAGATCTGAAAGCCTTACAGCACCCTCTATATATAATAGAAAACCAATTTAGCGTTTAGGTTGAATAGATTTTTTCCTGGCAGGAATTTAGTGCCTTTGCCAGCATTATTTTATAACATTTAATTATATTGTATATAATCATTTAATATTATAAAATATACATGCTCAAAATATTGCCTGATGTTTTCAGCTGTGCTTTGAGATTACATTTGTGACATTAATTGCGTTTCCATGACATATTTTTTTTACGATAGACTGTATATAAAAGATGGCTGTAGGGACCGTGAAGTCATCCACTGGTTTTTTAGCTACTGTTTTAAACCTCGTGTTGTCCTTACCAAAAAATGTTGTTCCCTTGTCTGAAAAAAGTCCAAAAATAAAAAAAAAATTCCCCAAATTTATAAAAATTTGCAAAACCTTCAGGAAGAAAATTCCTGAAAAGTTTCCCTCAAAAGTTTTATGTTTTAAAATAAAAAATCCCCAAATTTGACAGCAAAATTCACTGGATTTTGGTAGATTTTTTTCTGAGTGTTCTTACACATTTTTTTTAATTTGTTTTTTTCCGCCAAAAAATGTACAAAAATTTTGAAAATGTGGACATTTTCACTGTGAAAATATATATTTTTTCCACATTTTTGAAACTTTAAAACGGGTCAATTTGACCCACAGGATGACAGGAGGGTTAAAGCATCTATTTTGCCATTTGTTCATCATTTCCTTAGTCGTTTGACACTGGGTGTAACCAAAATAACATCAGGCTGTATTCGAAAAGCCAAGACGCTAGTGACTAAGATCATAAACTCATCAGGAAAATATTTAATGATGTGACAAATTAAGGGACAAATAAGGCTGCAATACAACCAGACTTCTTTTTGCAACCAGTGGAGTCGCCCCCTGCAGGCTATCAGTTAGAGTGCAGGTTTAAGACACTTGTGCACTGACTTCACTTTTTAGACCGCATTCATCTTTGATATACAGTCTATGTTTTTGTGCACAATTTGAACTATTGCATTAGAAAAAGTCAATCAAAATTGGCTCAATAAAACATTCTACTAGTTATGTAGTAGCACTGACGCTAACCTGCTAGTGCTAGCATAGTTGTATACAGCTGCCATGTTGGTTGATAACATCAGCTTGATATAGTACAAGTAATATTAGCATGCTAACATATATAGCACCTAGAATTATTCTATACATGTGAATTTAACCCATATTTACACTACTGGTCAAAAGTTTGGGGTCACTTAGAAATGTCCTTACTTCTGAAAGACAGTCATGTTTTTTCAATGAAGACAACATCAAATTAATCATAAATAAAGTCTAGACATTGTTAATGTGGTAAATGACTATTCTACCTGGAAAAAGCTGATTTTTTTCAAGCTGCTTTTTAGGCCTTTTTCTGGTTTTATTGACAGACAGTAGTGAGAGAGACAGGAAAGTGGGGAGAAAACTGAGGGAAGAACCTGCAGCAAAAGACAATGGGCTGAATTTAAACCCACAACCACTGCTTTGAGGACTATAGCTTCTGTTGGGTCGCCCAGTCAATCTCTTGAGCTACCAGGGCCCCCAAAATGGCTGATTTTTAATGGAATATCTCCATAGGGTAGAGAAGAACATTTCCAGCAACCATCACTCCTGTGTTCTAATGCTACATTGTGTTAGCTAATGGTGCCTAAAGGCTAATTGATGATTAGAAAACCCTTGTGCAATTATGTTAGCACATGGATAGGGGGAGTTTTCATGGAAAATAGGAAACTGCCTAGGTGACCCTAACCTTTTGGTAGTGTGTGTGTTAAAACATGAAGGATTTAGAATTCCCCAACACTGCTACCTCATTCTGTCATGTGTTGTTGAGATGGTAAGTGATAAATTCATGAGATTTCATGGGTATTTGGCAGATTAGACAAAACATTTAGGTTTTTACTGCATTTAATAGTAATTACCACGTTTTTTGTAGCTAAAGAAAATGGCAATACTAGTGCATCAAATGGTATCCCTTTTAAGTTTATTCTTGCAGCTGTGTCTTCTTTCTTTGTAACTAGCTTTGTTCTTACTACTGTGCGTGTGCTTATTTTCATTTCTCACTCCATATTCTCTTAGCTGTGCATGTGCATTTGGTTTCCATGGCACTTTCTGCGAGGTGAACGTGGACGACTGCGAGGCCCATGGATGTGAGAACGGCGCCACCTGTGTGGACGGAGTCGGCAACTATACTTGCTTGTGTCCTCCAAACTACACAGGTACAACCCCAGTGTCGGCCTGGGACCAGCCGCCCTATGAAGCGCTTTACAGACTGTTCATGTCTTATAAAACAACACGTAGCTCTAGCCTCACTCTAGCCACGCTGAGATGGAAATTCATGTGCAAACTGTTTTCCACAATCCACACGTTCTCTCCCCTCTTTCTCAGGTCTGTTCTGTGAAGAAGAGGAAGGTGTTTGTTCTCCAGGTAGAAATCCCTGTCAGCATCAGTCCACATGTGTCAGCACTCCTACTGGCCCCAGGTGACAAAGCACACACACACACCTCTCACTTCATCACCACCACACTCAGCAAAGTTTGAGATCCCAGATGAGATTAAAAATACAGACACTTGCAGATGAACATACACAAAAGATAAATGTTGCTGAGGTCTGTGTTGACTCCCCAAAATCCTGCACCCTCTGTCCGATTATGCGTGTGTTGGTGTGTTTGTGTTCCAGATGTGTCTGTATCCCAGGCTGGGTTGGGCCAGAATGCAGGATAGATTATGACGAATGTTCAGACCATCGCTGTCAGAATGGGGCTCAGTGTGTCGACCATCTGGATGGCTACAGCTGTGTCTGTCCACCGGGATTCAGGTACTGACAACACGGTGAAAACATGGAGCACTGGGAACCTTTGGAGCAGTGTAAATACTCTACCAGGGAAATGAGGAACTGTAGGTTGTCTCCATGGTGATAACAGCACAGCACATTTTATTAAAATCTTAGATTTAAACTCTTTTATCCAACCTATATGCATGTTTGCAGGTAATATATAACGGCCAAATCATGTAAAGCTAAATAGTCAAATAACACTTTTGACTATTGTCATGAATCTGGTACCTTAGTCATAATAATGACTGATTTAGTTTTTGGCCAGGTTACATTTTTTTGGAAATCTTTAAGTCAAGCTGTGTGCTCATGCTGGCGTGTACAGAGTGGCCAACAGTAGGCTTACACTTAGTAAGTATTTTTTATTTTTTTATTTGATAGGGACAGTGCACATTACTGAATGTCTAGACAGCAATAGACGTAAATATTTGGGATTATAGCAACAACGCGAATTTATATCTGCAGTCCCTAGGCAGGTGTAAAAAAAGAAAACAAAAACATACCAGTGAAACATGGAACAATAGGTCACAATTAAAGCACATTACAAAAAGTGCACAGAGAAGTTCAAGGTCAATGGTCACAAGACTGGTTCACTTTCAGCCACTGTTTAAGATGAGTTTTGAATGTTGGTAACGTGGGACACTCCTTTATGGAGAGTGGAAGACTGTTATAGATCTTACTGGCCTTCACAGAGGGATCATTTTGTCTGAAGGCTGTTTTTCTGTGTGAGACCTCACAGTCCTCTCTAAAAGAGGTCCTGGTCCTGAGACCGCTGTGATCCCTTCTGTTAAGAAAGCCAGACATGGGGGGTGGTGCGAGTCCATGGAACACCTTGTAGATCAAAAAAGCAGTTCAAGGCTTGTTTAAGTGAGAGTGTTAAAGGCTCTTTTCCATGAAGTGTGCACCTGCTCAGTATTTTCACTCTTCTAATACTGCTTCAGTATCCACTTTCTTTGCTCTTGATTTAATTTATTTGCCATTGTTCACAATCTCTGTAAAAAAAAATAGAAATGAAAACATAAAAATCAAACCCAAAATTGGAAGAAATAACTTAATAGCATTTCCAAAATGTGAATAAAAGATATGAAATGCTGGTTTGGAATTATGGTTTGGCTAAATTAGATCTAAAACATCTGTAAGTAATTGTAGTTAGAGCCGAATGCTGCCATGTACATAAATGAATGTTCTTGAACAAGTCCATCCAGTCATGCTGATTTAACACTCTAAAGAAACTAATAGACAAAAATTATGATAATAGTGATAACAATAGCAAAAATAATATTAACAATAAAAGCACTCAGAGAGCTCAGTACTCCGCCAAAGCTCAGTCGTATAATTTTACAAAAGTTGAAATCTTGAAAAATCACGGCAACATTGTGTGATCATTTAATAAAGGTGTACCCACAAACAAAATCACTTTGTGCTGAGCACAGGCGTGTATGCATGTGTACGTTATGTATGGATGCCGAATCACGTGACCTAAATATGTAGCGTGGCAGGAATTGATGGGACTCAGAAACAACCCCACAGTTTAATCAATTGCTCCTTGTATAATTTAAGTCCCGATAAATCTGCAGTGGTGGATTTGTAGTAAGATCGCAATCATGTCATCGTCAGAAGGCAGCTGACGTAGTGTTCACTTGTTGTCATAGTTACAGATCTCTAGTGACACCATGCCGCTGTCTCGCAATGATACGGAAATCTTTAACATATCTGTGGATCCAGACTATAAGCTGCATCACTGCCAAAATCTAATCACTTGGTCCTTGTGTCATTTCTGACCTTCCCTGAAAATTTCATCCAAATCCATCACACCATTTTTGAGTGATGTTGCTAACAGACAGACAGACAGACAAACCAACGCCGATTGTCACATAACTCCACCGCGTTCCTTGGCGGAGTAACAACAATAGGTATTGGATTGTTACTTGGTATTATCCACTGCTGCTTTGGGTTGTCTGCATTCCTTGTTGTCTCCTGCAGCAGATATAAACCATTTTCTGATATTTTTTCTCAGTGGTGAGTTGTGTGAGGTGGCCCTTCCTCCCCCGTCTCCCTGCCAGCTGGCTCAGTGTCAGAACGGCGCCCCCTGTGAGGAGAAGATGGACACTGCAGTCTGCCAGTGCTTGCCAGGCTTTGAGGGTCAGAGCTGTGAGAAGCTGGTCAGCGTAAACTTCGTCGACAGAGATTCTTACGTTCAGCTTCAAGATGTCAAGAATTGGCCTCAAACCAACATCACACTACAGGTGAGGACTCAAGTGTAAAGCTGCGCTTAGAGACAACGTACTTTAGGTGACAACCACCGACGAGTGTAAAAAAATTAATTAATTTTAGCAGCAGCAGGTTCGCACACATATTCACAAGCACCTTGATTGGTGTGTCTTTGTTTCTATGTGTGTTTCAGGTGTCAACAGCAGAAGAAAATGGCATCCTGCTTTATAACGGTGACAATGAACCAATCGCTGTGGAGCTCCATCAGGGTCATGTTAGGGTCACCTACGACCCTGGAAACCAGCCTGCCACCGCCATCTACAGGTAGAAACACACACATAGAATGTCTATAGATGCTAGGATCCAATCCAGGACAATCCTGTGTGAAAATGAGTTAAAATCAGTCCTGCTTTTAGAATCGCAGAATTGACATTTTGGGCTGCAACATTTCTGAAAAATAAACCTTCTCTTTAACAATTTTCTGCTTCATATTCATCAATAATAGGTAATAAACTATCAAAGGCTTGATTGGTTCAGCTTACACATCAATGGTACCGTTTTTATTCCGTGTTTTATTTGTTGTTTGCTAACCCTACTCTAATCACAGTAACAGGGTTGCTAATCCATGCTAATGTTAGCTTTTTCTCCGCAGTAGAAGCTAGATATTTAGCTAGCTGCTACTGCTGACCAAGAGGACAAACTGACTGATGGAAAACAGTGAAAAGAATTAGTCTGATCCTGATAATATGAGGTAGAGTAAGACATTTAATGAAGGCTGACAATGTTCTGAAAATGTGAAAAACAGAAGAGAGGTCATAACTTTGCTCTATCTATTCTTGAGGAAAACTGATGATGTTAATTCCAGTGTTTCATGTGATTCACTGTTTTCTTCTTCTTCTACCAGATAAAAAGGTTATACTGACAGGATTGTTGTGGGACACATGTTCCATATAAGTAATTATTATTTAAAATATCATGTCGATTAAAAATGTTCCCACAATTACAAGAGACATGAATGAAAAAGGAGATTTAAATTTCATTTTAACTGTTTTATTTGAGATTCGATTCTGTCATCAGGGGGGCAGGACAAGAGAAAAATGGTATATTAGGGGAACTCATCTGGTATTTTTAAAAATATTTTCAAACATTCTTTTCTTCTAGTTCTTTTTTTAAAATTTGGTCTCAGGACAAATAAATTTACACAACTGCATGTTTTAGTATTTTGTACATGGATTATTTGAAATTTGATGGATGGGATGTAAAATGTTCTCCAGTTCTGAAATGACCCATATACTGTATGCTCAGTGTTTTTGATTCAGGAGATGTCAAACGCTCATACTAGCACATTGCATGACAGCAGGCTGTGAGACTGTGTGTGTGAGAATAAAAGGCACTTTGGATTTACCTTTATATAGGCCAAGCAGTTGGATTTCAGTTTGTCATTCTGTCTTCATTCTGTACAACACTAGCAGCATAAAGCTTTTTTTAATGTGCACAAACCTGGTTTATTCATTTCAAACACTGTATTTACAGTAAAGATGGGTGAACCCTCTGTGACATCAGTGAACATAGATTTTTATTCGTACCAGGCTGTAAACATGTTTTTTTTCCTGCGTTAAAGCTGGAATTTTTACCATGGAGGTCTATTGGGATTGACTTGCTTAAGAAGCAATGCTAGGTTGGTTACGTCCTCTCATCATCAGATCTTGAAAAGCCGAGTCGTTCAGCTGACTGTAACCCAGCAACGCTGCTCAGACCGCCTTCGAGCAAGATGTGTGTTGTTGCTCAGAGAGAGTCCTGCGGTGTTTGGAAATGTGGACAAATGACATGGGCCATGTGGTTATTCTGATTTCACCGACGCTGTCAGAGGACACTTGAACCTGAGAGTCCACTTGATCAGGTGTCAAGTGCTTAAATGGTTCATTGTGAGGGGAGGCATGGCCGGCTGCATCAGACATGCATACAAACAGACACAACCACACACTCACTGAGGACATTTGTAAGATAAGCAGCTGCAGAAATGATATTGAGATGATGGCTTTAAAAACCAGAGAAGAACAGAACGGCTGGACTGGAGATATAAGATGTGTTACACTGGCCACTGACGGAGACTCGCACAACAATGAGACACAGCAACAGAGCATAGGCAAAAATAAACAAGTTTGATATAAGACCACAGACAGACATCAGAAAACTACAACTAGATGTTGCTGCTCTACAACAGGAAGCTAAAGCGGAACACAGACTGAACCCAAGCAGGGCCCTCCAGCTGGCAGAAAAACTAACACTAGAGTCTAATCAGGAAACAGATACAAAATACAAAACCAACTCACAGTAGTTAATTTCTACAGTACGCTAAACATGTACCTGCTCCCTTTGTCCTTTTCATCAAACCTTTACATTGTACATTTATGATAAAATGTGTGTTCCATCCTCTGTGAGCAGTGCAGAGACGGTGAACGATGGGCTTTTCCACACGGTAGAGCTGGTGACTTTTAATCGGATGCTGAACTTGTCGGTGGACGGAGGCGAGCCGACCACGCTGGACAGTCACAGCCGAAGCCAGCCGGCAACAGGGGAGGCTCCTCTGTATGTGGGAGGTAAAAGCAGGGAGGCATTACAGCGCAACCCAGACACACAGCATGCCTTTATATTCATGAGAGGACTTAGGGATTTCCTCATAGACGGAATTGCTTGAACCAATGAACATTCAGTCAAAAATGAAAATATTGGACGTTCTGTCTGTCCAGGTATGCCAGAGGAGGTGATGCCAGCCTCTCTGGGTCTCTCTTCTCAGACCCTCAACGTGTCCAGTTTCCACGGCTGCATCAGGAACCTTTACATCAACCACGAGCTGCAGGACTTCACCCGTAGCCACATGAAGCCAGGGGTGGTGCCGGGCTGCCAGGCCTGCCGCAAACTCTACTGCCTGCACGGCATCTGCCAACCCAACACTGCACAGGTAAGCAGCATATCTATCTGTCTGTCTGTCTCTGTCTGTCTGTCTGTCTGTCTATTTTCAGTTTTGCTCGGATCGTCCCTGAACTTCCCTTGTCTTCAATAGCTGAACTCGTTTAAATGATTCAGAATTTCTCATAATCGCTCTTAAGGTGAACAACTCTTTTCTATATTTTATTTATAAGTGTACCATTGGATTTTTTCAACAGCTCTCTGTTCTTTTGACATGTTGCAACAGCATGGAAACTTTGAGGGACACAGAATAAAAGAGACATAAGAGAAGAGGCCTTGCTGATGGGTTTCCTGGTCTCCTCACAGTTATCCACATAGAAGCATTTATTATCATGTTTCTTTTCACAGATAGCAACTTGAGTGAATAAATAATCAAGTCCTCTCTCTCACAGGGCCCCCAGTGTCACTGCCAGACGGGTTGGATGGGACAGCACTGTGACCAGCCAATAACAGGAGGTCTTACTGGAGTGGATGTTGTCACCACGGCAACTGGCGTCAGCCCGTGTGAAGGCAGCAAGTGAGTGTGTTTTTTTTTTTTTTCCTGGCATTAACAGATATTTTATATGTTACATATCAGGCACTTTATTTTGACATTTGACCTCTTTCTACTTGTCGTTCCTCTTTATGGTAAGCTCCGTGGGATAACGCCTCCCTCCTCTGCCTCCCTGCTTTTACTCACAGGTGTGTAAAAGGTGTGTGCGTGGCGCTGGATGCACAAAGCTACCGCTGCAACTGTGAGGCAGGATACCGCGGTTCACTGTGTAACCTGCAGGAGGTACCGACAGCTTCATGCCAGGGGCTGCAGTGTCTGCACGGCCAGTGTCAGGAGATGGAGGACGGGCAGAGCTGTGTGTGTGAGCAGGGATACACCGGAGAGAGCTGTGACATAGGTGAGGCAGGACATCAGTCAGAGCTAGGAACTACTGGGATATAGCACCGGTGTAACAGGCCAGATTTACCCTCCGGGGTACACTCTTGCCTAGGCCACTTTATACCTGTGACACATGAAGATTAAGCATGCTAACTCTTAATTGTTAAATTATTTAGAATTTTTTTTCCTCACAATAAGCAAATTATTATGAAATAACATAACTAGAATCTTCTTAAGCTAATTACAGTGAAAAAAGTTCCAATCAAAGGAAAAAGTGAATTGAAAACTAAGAAACAATTTAAACAAAACATTATGAAAGAACATCCACGTTGGCTGGTGTTAATTTCAATTAAATTCAATTGTATTTATATAGCGCCAACTACAGGACAGATTGTCTCAAGATGCTTCACAGAACCCATTTGCCTGAACCCCCAGAGCAAGCCTTAAAGCAACACTGGCAAGAAAAACTCTCTTTAACAGGAAGAAAACCTTGAGCAGAACCCAGCTCTTTATATGAGAGGACACATCTGCCAGCTGGGGGGGGGGGGGGGGGGAGTGGGAGTGGGAGTGGGAGGGATGAGAGAAGAGGAGGGTGGGAACAAGAAACATAAAACACAACTGGATACATGAATGATAACATAGGTGATACTTGCAAAGTACAAGCTCGCATTGAAACTGATTTCAGTTGTTTCTGTACAACAGATCTCAGTCTAACATCTCTTTGTATTGTCTTTGATTTGTGCTTAAACTAAGATTGACTTGATGTGTGTGTAACAGGCCAAAGTATACTTTAGCTTAGCCCAGTTTATACCCCAAGGACCCTTCTAGACTAAAATACATCACATACAATATGAGATTACATCAATCAAATGAATTTTGTCTGAATTTAAGCATAAATCAATAAAATTAAATCAAACATTTTTGTCAAAATAGGGCTGCACAGTGGCTTGAAGGCTGCCTTCACCCTAAGTCAGCTGGAATAGACTCCAGCCCCCCGTGACCCTAATGAGGATTAAGCGGTGTTTAGATAATGGATGGATGCATTTGCGTTTGCTAGTGATTCTGCTCAAGGGATGCTGTGGAGCGATCTGAGCAAACATGACACAGACAATCCCTGAGATCAGAAACAGCCCAGCAAAGGCTGAGATTCACGACGTTTAAATGAACATAGAAAGAAGAAAACCAACTTAAACGGTCGTCATTATACAAAATGCAGTTTATTTAGTTTCGATGTACAACTACGAACAATCTATGTTCTACATTCTCTCCAAATAGAAGAAACAACAATTCCCTTAATTCTTTCCTCCTCTACGGATTAGACAGTGTGTCTCTGAATGAGCGGTTCAGGTTTGCAGCTTGTTAAGATGACGAGATGAGATGTGCAGCCGGCTCCTCGTCTTCTTCTACTGACTGAACAGAGCAGAGGTGTGCTGCCATGATACTGAACCTTTAAAAAGGAGGAGGGGAGGTTTGTAGAGGCTGGTGTAGCAGCGGTGTGCTGAGTGTGGAGAGGGCACAATGAATGAGCGCTGCCTCGGTTATAAAGCACGCTAAGTGGGTGGGCTGGACTCCAAATAATTGGACAGAAAAGGGCTTTGTGATGCCCTGACTCCTGCCTGTATGAGCTAGCACAAAGCTCCGTATGTAGGTGTTATGAATGCTTTTGTTTGTCCCCACAGTGAAGTGTTGTTTCCATGAAGTGGGGTTTTGTTAGAAATCCCTGCTGTAGAGATTTCAGAGCAGGGTTAAGGACACGGTTACCTCTGGTGTTACTGAGGAGCTCACCCTGACCTTCAGTTCTGGATCCTTACATATGATGGACTCCATCAGCCACTAAGTCAGGCCAGGGCGTTGTTGTTTGTCGCTGATTTTCTGTTACTGTATGGCAGCACTTTAACCTTCTTCATTACAAACAAATGCTTATCAAATTTCAGTATATTTAAAACAAAGTGTAGAGTTCTGGATTGTATTGCAATCTGTATCTGTAGTATTAAGAAAAACACAATCCACTTTAAAAGTAAAAAAAAAAAAATCCTGTTATGTTGATATTACAAAATCAGACAGGACATTTTATGACATTTTATTGGTGGTTTGTTACACTATTGGACATTATTATGTTTTTAATCAAGGTAAGTGCAAATTTTATTACATTTACAATAATTTATTACATTCTCGGGTGCCACGAGGTGCTGTTTTTATAGTTTGCTCTGGCTGTTTTGCTGAGTTGAGTCTAAAGGTCTGGATTCTTAAATTTGTAGAATTTAGTTCATTAAACTGTTTCTTTCAATAACCTAGAATGAAAGGTGCATCTTATTAACCCTAAAAGCCCCAAAAAATTCACTTTGCATCCCTCTTCTCACTGAAATTGCTCTTGGAATTAGCAAGTGTAGCACATGTCAATTAAAACTGCACGACTTGACCTTTCCAAACATGCTGGTTGCTTGTCTGTATGACAAAGTGTTCGTCGGAAAAAAACATGTTGAATTGCTTCCATCTCCACACCCATTACTATTGTTGGAATTACTCTGACATTTGCCTGCAAACATAAAAACGGAATATCTGCATAGGGATACCATCACTCCTGTGTTCTAATGCTACATTGTGTTAGCTAATGGTGTTGAAACCCTTGTATAGTTATGTTAGCACATGAATAAAAGTGTGAGTTTTCTTAGAAAACATGAAATTGTCTGGGTGACCCTAAACTTGTGAATGGTAACGCCACCATTACCCTATGTAGATATTCCATTAAAAATCAGCCGTTTCCAGCTAGAAGAGTCATTTACCACATTAGCAATGTCTAGAGCAGGAGTGTCAGACTCATTTTAGTTCAGGGGCCACATTCAGCCGAATTTGATCTCAAGTGACCAGTAAAATCAGAGCATAATAACCTAGAAATAACCATCAAAATTTTTAATTTGTTTTAGTGTAAAAAAAAAAGTACCTTATTTTCCGCACTATAAGGAGCAATTAAAAGCCTTTAATTTTCTCAAAAATCGATGGTGCGCCTTTTAACCCGGTGCATCTTATGTGTGCAGTTCCAAAATCTGACTGTCGGACCATTTCCCGCCGACATAGAGACGTAATACGTACACTACACACACTGGCAGAGATAAACCTATGAGAGAACATTACCTAAAGCTACATACAGTACTGACTATTGTCCGAGCTTTCGCGAAAGCCGGCATCATTGCTGAACCGCCACCCAGCAACGAGACTGACGCCGACAATGACGTGAGTGAACCCGGCATGTTTGATGTCGAAATTGCCCAGCAGTTCAATTCAGATACAGAAGACGAGGACTTTGATGGATTTGTGACAAAAGATTGATAAAAAATAATGTGAGTGTATTTTTAAATAAGTAGTAGAATAAAGTTTAACCAAACTCACTGTTTTCCTTCCGTTTCCTTGTTTTAGCATGCGCCCAATAATACGGTGGGCCTTATATATGGCTTCAGTACAGAAGTAAACCACGTAATCGAGACTGCGCCTTATATGGTGCAGAAAATACGGTACATTCTGAAAATGTTCACGTTTAAGGAATTACCTTTTTACAAAACATCATGAACATCTTGAAATTCCTCAAGAAGAATAAGATCAATTTCAACAACATTATGCCTCAATTTATCATTTACTCATTACAACTTCCAGATCACAGAGTGTCTACAAAGACACACATTTAGTCACAGCTATCTGGAACTGAACAATATAGTATTTTACGTTATGATCAAAATGACAAAAGTCAGACAAAAACAAGGCAAAATATTCCAATAACCATATGCAAAATGACAAAAATGAGAGAAACAACACAAAACAAAACAAAAAAATTTGACAAAAAGTTTCAGTGATAAAAAAAATGAGACAAATGACAAAAACGAGACAAATAATGACAATAGCCAGAAACAAAACGACAAAAAATAGACCAACAACACAAGTGAGACAAAAAAAACAGAAAATGACGAAACGACAAAAATACGACAAAAAAACACAAGCCAGACAAAAAGGAAATGCAAAAAGACAAAAACAAGACAAAGTATTACAGAAATGAGACACAAAACAAGAAAAGCACTCAGAGTGCAGTACTCCATAAAGACTGTTTATTCCTCAATTTGTGTATTCAGAAATCATGGCAACATATATTCTGGTCATTTAGAATAGATCTACCCACAAACTAACTAACTAAATAAAAAATGACCTCACGCTGAGCACAGGCATGTGTTACGCATGCGTACGTTATGTACAGATACCGAAGTGCGGGACCTAAATGTGTAGCGGGTCGAGTGAATTGATGCAGGTAACTGACACAGTGTTCCCTTGCCTTGGTTCTGGTGACGCTCTGCCGTCCACTATATCTCACAACAGGAAATCCTTAACAAATCCATGGATCCAGACGATAAGCTGCATCACTGCCAAAATCTAATCTCTTGGTCCTTGTGTCATTTCTGACCTTCCCTGAAAATTTCGTCCAAATTCGTTAGCCCATTTTTGAGTGATGTTGCTAACAGACAGACGGATTTACAGACAAACATCCACCGATCGTCATATAACTGCTGCATTCCTTGGCGGAGTAGCAAGACACAAAAGTACAATGAGCAATCTAGTATTTTATTTTATGATCAAAGCAACTTGTCATGGTTGAGAAATTATTTCAAATTTGTAATTTTACAAATTTCCAGTTAGCAGTTAATGTCTGTCTGCCAGATTGGACCCTCTGGAGGGCCTGTTTTGGCCCGCGGGCCGCATGTTTAACACCTCTGGTCTAAACTGTATTTCTGATTTCTGAAAAAAATTGCTTTTCATTGAAAAATAAGTGACCCCAAACTTTTGAACAGTAGTGTAGGTTTCAGTGTTTCAGGCTGTTGGACTCTCTCTGACCGTCGGTGTGTTCTATCACCCACAGAGTCACCCTGTCGTGGTGAGCCGGTCCGAGACTACCACCGGCTGCAGCGCGGCACCGTCCTCTGCCAGACGTCCAAGCCCTTCTCCTGGGTGGAGTGTCGGGGTCGCTGCCGGGCGGGAGCCGAGCCGGCCGCCCCCTCCGCCTCCTGCTGCTCCCCGCTGAGGGTCCGACGCCGGCGGCTCACCTTCGAATGCGACGACGGGACCTCGTTCACGCAGGACGTGGAAAAGCCTGTGGAATGCGGCTGCAAGGAGTGTGTGTAGCACTGCGGATGTGATGGTGTGCACATACACACATGCAGACACACACACACACACACAGTTTCAAACACAGCACACACACACACACACACACCGAGCTAAAGAGGTACACACACTGTAGGAATTCTGTCACTGATAAACAGACGTTTGTTCCGTGTGTTTTTGCGCACAGTCGCGGTTTTGTAACATAAGACAGTTCTTCCCTCTCGAGACATGAAATCAACGAGTCAACCTCATCATCGTCATCTTCCTCTTCCTCACCTGCTGTAGGAGAACCTGCGCACTAACTCCCTAACCCCAGCTCATTATTAATAGTTGTGTGGTGAAAAGCCTCCGTATGCCTTCTCGTTTGTGTTTCTGACGTGTGTCGGGTTAAGTGCTGCTCTTTGTTCCCTCACAGCTGCAGCAGCAGACTTGTCGCAGGAAGTGAAGGTACTAATTAAGCTGGGACTCGTTTGTGAAGTATAAGCTCTGACAGTCAAAACCGATCGGAAAAAACATCACTCCATTTCTATCGCCGATGTAAAAGATCTCACCTCTGAGACTTCATGTGCAGGTATTTCTGAACAGCAGCAGCGCTGAGGTCTGACAGTGTGATAAAGGACAAATAAACGACATCTTGAAGCCTCGTTCTTCGCAGACACGACTGCTGTTTCTCTAACAGGCTTTTTGTGGATTTAAGCATCAAACATTCAGCTTGTGGTTGTCCAACAGTGGCAGGTGTGTGCTGGAGTTTTCTCTCAACCTGCTGTCAGTCTTCATCAATCTCGTCAGTTTTGTGCAGTGAGCATAAACCCGGAAACACGGAAAGTTCTCAGTTCTCTGTAGAAATAGGTTCCACACCACTTTAAGAGGTTGTACCGAAACACTATACAGGGGGTCCTCAACTTACGTCGGAATGCCGTTCCTACAGTGCGACGTAATATGATTTTCGCCATAAGTCGGAACTCATATATGTCCATAAGTACCTATGTCACTCACCTACACAGTGGTAAAATGGTAATCGTTCATCCGTCTGTGTTTCACCCTTTCCCAAGCTTTTTATTATATCTAATTTTCCTTCCGTGGAGATGGCTTTCCTTTTCTTCTAAGCACTGCCGTAAAAAGAAGCTTGGGAGCCATGATGAAGGGCAAAAAGTTTCCAAAAAACAACACAAACAAAAGAAAGTGAATGTAGCACAATCCAATATGGCGTATAACCGTCTTCCTCGTATAGCGCCGTGTGATGATGACTGATTCATCTGCTTCTCTCGCCAACTAGTTCCCGTGCGAAATTTGTTTTGACATCGCAAACAACGTACATCGGAATGACGGAACAAGAATTTCTTATAAAATTTATAGGAGATGGCGACGTAACCACGAAACATCAAGGATGTCGTAAACCGAGGAGCTGGTGGAATACATTTTGCTCAGTGACACACACAGATAAATCCTTTCATAATAAAAGCCATCAAAAGGCCACACATTTGTTTTTGGCAGTAATCAAGCTTCCTTTCTGGTCTTGACGTTGATATGAATGCCACAAACTTAGTTTTTTTTTAAGAATAAGTCATTACGTTTATGCAATTCCCGAGTAGAAACCAAAAGGACAGAGTTAAAAGTACAAGAACGTCGACCAGCATCAAACAATGAAACAGCCTCCAGTATTTCTAGTCGTATAACTGACTGACAGCAAAACTACACAGGTTAAAACCTAAAGCTTATTATTATTAAATGTTTTCTAAAAATGTGTTTATACCAGTAGTGTTGATGAAATACATTTTTATTTGTACGTTTCAGTGTAAAAATAAGTGCTTTTTTCCCAATTATAACAAACTCCTCTATTACAGTATGGAAAAAATGCGTTTTGTCAAAGGAATTCTTGGATTTCTAACAGTGTAGACGAGATGTTCATTGCACAAAATGTGAGATAAGATTGGATGTGCAGCCTCCTGTGTTATAACTGTTGCATTTGTGTTAAATCATCCCAAATAAGCTGCTATCTCTGAAAATACAGTGCTCCGCAGAAATTTAGGAACACTTAAAAATGTCCTTATTTTTGAAAGAAAAGCGCTTTTTTCAATGAAGATAACATTAAATGAATCAGAAATGCAGTCTAGACATTGTTAATGTGGTAAATGACTATTCTAGCTGGAAACAGCTGATTTTTAATAGAATATCTCCATAGGGGTACAGAGGAACATTTCCAGCAACCATCACTCCTGTGTTCTAATGCTACATTGTGTTAGCTAATGGTGTTGAAAGACTAATTGATGATTAGAAAACCCTTGTGCAGTTATGTTAGCACATGAATAAAAGTGTGAGTTTTCATGGAAAACATGAAATTGTTAATGGTGTGCAAATTTTCTTCACTCACCTTTGTTCACTCTCAGCACTGTGTCATCTGCATATCGTACTCTACCGCTCAAAAGTTTGGGGTCGTCCAGACAATTTCATGTTTTCCATAAAAACTCACACTTTTATTCATGTTCTAACATAATCAGTGGCGGCTGGTGGTGAAATTTGTTGGGTGGGCTAACAAATGCATAATACCGATTAAATAGTTAACACAGCTGCAAAAGCCACATCACCTATGATACACACAGTTACATCAATTACAGGTACACTACACTTTTTTCGTGCTCTACATCATCTCTCTCTCTCTCTCTCTCTCTCTCTCTCTCTCTCTCTCACGCGCACACACACACACACACACACACACACACACACACACAGGTTGTCTCATCAGCTTGCACAGCCACAAATCCACAATTCCTTGTTGAGTTCATGCGGTATCTCCTCCAAAAAGTAAGCATGGGAAACAGAAAAGTGAATTCTTAGCTATACTTGCCATTAGCCAGTCCTTTCTGTCAAACCAAGAAATGCAAAACTTACGATTTTGTCGTTGGTCCCGTTGAGTAATATGAACATCGTTTGGCCGGTGTGATCCCAGTCTCTTAAAGCTGCTGTCCGGAGTTTCCGTTTGTTTTCAATTTATGTATCATTTTTTAACAAAGCTTAAATGTGTTAGTCTAGTTCGATACTATAATATAAAGTTAGTATGACGCGATATGAAAATTTATTCCTGAGCTCCGCCTTCCTCTCATAGACCCCCATGTTATTCCAAAAAGCGCCGGTCGCTGCCGACCAATCAAGTTCGAGCTTCAGCTTTGTCATGCTGTCAATCAACGGTTACGCGCACAGCAAGCAAGCCCATGCAGAGGTGGGCGAGCTACGCACTACGCAACCGCGTGCACATTTGTTTTGCTTGTGGAGGAGAGAGCATCAAGGATCAGCAACTTCCAGAAAAGTTACCAACCCCACGGCTTGTCAGGCCAAGAGACTGCAGGACGTTTTTTGGCTCGGGGTGCTCGCGTCGCTCCCCGACCACGGCCTCCATAGCCCGCCTGACGGCTTCGTTTAGATGCCCGACCTCTGGAGGAAGATGTTGGGGCGTCTGGGACATACTCTTCGTCAGAGGAGTCATGCAATTCTGAACTCTAGATAGAAATAAATAAACAATGTAACACATACACACACGTAAATGCACTAAGTTTGATAAACAACGTCATCGAGAGGGATACACGAGTGTAATCACATATTGAAACTTTACTCGTTCGTCCTCGCAGATTCATGTTATTTTGGTATTAGGACAAGTTAGACTCAATACAGAATTCTAACGTAATTTCCCGTCATGGCTTAACTTTTTCTCCCTCCTTCCCAACTCTGGCACAAATAGCAGCACCGCTGTGTTAACTCGCTGCTATTGGTCAAAAGTCAGTGGCCTGTGGGCTGACTGAAGTTAGCCCACATGATCAGTAAATCACGGGGGCGGGACATGACACCTGTCAATCACTTACAAGAAGGAAATGAATGAAAGCGGACTGTATCTGCTGGGGCTGTAAAAAAATAAGCCCATTTAGAGATATTCTATGTTTTTCTTTTGACTGATTGGTGCTGTTGCTACCTTTGGTTTCACCTAAACTTAAAACAATCTGTTGTAAGTTATTTAAAAAAATAATTTTCTCATCTTTTTTTGTTTTTGCTTGGGAGGGCTTAGCCCTGTTAGCCCATTTATACCAGCCATCCATGAACATAATTGTACAAGCGTTTTCTAATCATCAGTTAGCCTTTCAACACCATTAGCTAACACAATGTAGCATTAGAACACAGGAGTGATGGTTGCTGGAAATGTTCCTCTGTACCCTTATGGAGATATTCCATTAAAAATCAGCTGTTTCCAGCTAGAATAGTCATTTAGCACTTTAACAATGTATAGACTGTATTTCTGATTCATTTATTGTTATCTTCATCGAATAAAACTGCTTTTCTTTCAAAAATAGACATTTCTAAATGACCCCAAACTTTCGAACGGTACTGTACATTCACACCAACCCCCAAAAGTAACTATAGCTCAGTGTTTCTGTAGACGAGCACGTCTTCCCATTCAGTGATGCAGCTGGTCAATAATCAGAGCTAATTATCAGCACCACCTACTGTTTGAAAAGTGAATGAACATGTGGCAAACAGTTCATTTAATATCCATAAATCTACGCGGACGTCGAGGGCGACTTGTCATCTCGTCCCACTTCCTGTCAGATGATTTGAACTCAGCCTGAAGGTTAGAGGTGATGGAGTTCAGGAGGTGGTCATGTTTTCCCATTGCTGCTCACGGACGCCCTTTACCCCAGTTAAAGGGAGGGGGGCAGCGCTTGTGTATGCTGCTTCTTGTTCTTCTGTTTTTGTGAGGACATTTTGTCTGGTTGTTGCTTCTTCAAGGGGCTGTTTGAGAGTTAAGAACAGTTAGTGCAGTGAATCAGAGGCTGAGCATATTTAAATCCACGCCATCCAGTCTTCCTTGCTTTCTTTTTCTTCCATTCATTTGTGCAAAACATAAAAATCTATTAGCAGACACTGGAAACCCAGGCACCGAGCACACTCTTAATTTGTGTTGCATTGCTGTGTGTTCAGGCAGTTTGCTTTTTCAGTGTTAATTCATGTTTTTTAGATTTTGTTGCTCATCCTCATAATGGCGGAATCATGTGGAAAAATACACATTATTGGCATTATTTTTTCTCCTACTGCAAAGTGATGATTAGAACTATTCATCACTTCACTTTTTCTTCACAGAACAAAAAAAAGCAGCAAATCTTTACATTCGACAAACTTCTGCTTGACTAAAAATGGCTAAAACAATTGAATATTTTTCCTCTTTGCAGCTGCAAAGCGGCTTTGTAAACCCAACGTTCACTGTGACTGCAACACTCAGAGCAAACTCACTGCTAATTGATTTTCATGTTGCACAGAAAACAATGGAAACTGATGGATGAGTGCTTCCAAATTCTTCTAACACATCAGCGTTGTTTGCGAAATGAACCATTGCGATTTAAACTGCATCAGTGATTTTAAATGCATTCAAAACCACACAATGTTGTTGAATTTTGCCATCTTTGGTTACATTTTTTTAAAGAGATTTTCAAGTGTTTATACACCATTGTGATGTTGTTGGTACGTAGCAACCAATAATGTAATACAGTTTTTGAGCCATTAAAGTAGAAACATTTTGCCAGTAATGTAAGAATACTACGTTGATTGTTTGTTATGTTAACGGCCTAGCTTTAAAAAAACAATCCTTTGGAATAATGCATAAATAGGACCGCATCTCTTCTCATATATGTCAGAGAGCCTAGAACAGAAGATGACTGTTCTGTTAGTATTATGAAGCTCTACAAGGCTGCTGGATGTAAAACAGGGTCTAAGTCTACATATGAAAGAGTTATATAAAGGACCGCCGATGGATGAAAGCCTGGATTGTTCTCAGTAATGTACAAAGTTAAAGACATTAACTGGAAGAAATATGTCAATTTTATGTTGATGTTTTCCCCTTAGTTCATTATGTACATGATACTTTTCAGTTTTTTGGAGTTAAGTGCCAATGTAGTGCCAGTCCAGTTATTTATATACAGTTTAAAATGAGGACTCAATCATTTTTCCTTGAGAAATGTTTTAAAAAAGTTTTAATGAAATGTTTTCTGAGGGAAAAAAATGTGGTAAATTCATTTGAAAACACAACATCCAACAGAGACGCTGACATGGAGTAATGGATTTGCATATCTAAGCAACTATACATTATCCTAAATGAAGATTTTGTACTGCAGATAATTCTCAAATTGGGTTTTATAACCATAATTAAGGACAGTGAGAGCTACATGGGACGTGTCCTTGATGAATGAATATGACGACTTTGCCGTCTGCTATACCTACACTACCGTTCAAAGGTTTGGGGTCACTTAGAAAAGTCCTTATTTTTGGAAGAAAAGCAATTTTTTTTGTATGAAGATGACATTAAACAAATCCGAAACACAGTCTCGACATTATTAATGTGATAAATGACTATTCTAGCTGGAAACAGCTGATTTTTAATGTAATATCTACATAGAGATACAGAGGAACATTTCCAGCAACCATCACTGTGTTCTAATGCTACATTGTGTTAGCTAATGGTGTTGAAAGGCTAACTGATGATTAGAAGACCCTTGTGCAGTTATGTTAGCATGTGAATAAAAGTCTGAGTTTTTATAGAAAACATGATATTGTCTGGGTGACCCCAAACTTTTGAACGGTGGTGTAGTTCTCACTCTGCTATTTTATGGTTGTAAGAGTCAATTTGAGAATTATTTGTTGTACAATATTTTTACTTAAAAATACTGTTTATTCCATTTAAAATCTGAAGTGTCCGGCTAAGAATAGTCATTTACCACCTTAATAATGTCTACATTGTATTTCTGATTAATTTAAGTTTGTCTTCATTGGAAAAAAACAAACTGCTTTTCTTTCCAAAATAAGGACGTGACCCCAAACTTTTGACCAGTAGTGTATGTGGGATGTATACTTGATAAATGAATATGACGACTATGCCATCCACTCTGCCTATTTTTGATGAGCAAACTGCACAAAAAAATCTTTTATGTCCAAGAAATGCAGTCCTGTTTCGGTATCATCACATTATTGACTGCAGTTATTACATTATCAAAGGATTTTTTGAAAAGATATTAATGCTAGGCCATAAAAACCAACCAATAACTTATTGACTTATTACATTATTGGCTTTATTGCATTTACAATGGCCAGATTTACTACATTATTAGCCGGTATTACGTTACTGGTTGCTACAGTGGTAAAACGCAGCTATTTTTTTGTGCAAGATAACTGAAAATTTGACATCCCAGCTAGTGGAAAAGGTCTGTATGTCGAAGGTTAAAGGGTACAGAAAGTATTATTGTTATGCGAACGGAGGTCCTCACAAGTGTAGAAGCGCAGAGACGCCTGTGTGTGTTTGTCATTGTAAGACACTTCCAACGACCAGACGCCGTCCCTCATAATGAGCCTGAGTGAACGACGACGCAGATCAAAACGCTCCCTCTGATCTGTCGGAGAGCCAGTGAACGCATCATACAAATGTAGCTTTTATATATATAATGTCATGTTATTTATATGGATGTGAAACTAAAATAAAAGATGTGTAATGTTAATGTTTTAACATGTTTTTATGTTTTTTATTTTAGGCCGAGTGGATCAGAATTAAACTAATGTAGCTTTTATTATCATTATTGTTATAAGTGCAGTACATCTACACACAGTAACAACCTAACAGATTGTAATATATATTATACGCTTGATTTTGTCATAGTATTTTTATATGTTGGAGAGGATGTTGTCACTGTTTTCATCTGTAGCCTGTAGAGAAATCTTTGTCAAGAAAAACAAAACAACCTTCCATCATCTTTCATGAGGGTTTTACAGAACGGTTTGTTTTGTGTCGTCTCACCTGAGCGGAGACGACGAGTAGTGCTCCTGTTACTTTTTTTTTCTATTTATTTAAATAAAGAACTGTTTCTCCTTCCATGTCTTCCTGTCTACCTTGACACCGCCTCTGGTTTTCTTGTCGTCGTTGCTCTGACCTTTGACCTCATTGAGTCGAGGCTTTCCGGCTGAGTCGATGGCGGCTCCTGGAGATAACGGTGGAGGAGAGAAAAGAAAGGAGAGGAAGATGGAGTGATGGAGGAGGATGGGAGGCTGCTTTTAACAAGGGAGAAAAAAGAAAGATGGAGGGCAAAGTAAAGAAGGATGGCTGGAAACGAAAGAAAGGGAGAGGAGAGGGATGTCCCGCTGGGAGGAGGGTCAGCGCTGGGAGACTGAAGCCGTTTAATGAAACAGTGATTTATGCGTCCCTCCGTAACCATAAAACATAATATATACCCCCATTGGCTTTGACGGAGTCCCTCCCCTCCCCAACCCTTCCAGCCTGCTCTCCTTTCCAGCAAAACCCCCACCTCCACCTCTGCAAACCATCCAACGTCCTCCTCTTCCTCCTCCCCCAACCTCAACCTTTCTTCACCGCCATCTTTACCCCTTCCCCCCCTCTCTTTCCTCCGTTTCCTCTGTCTCTCCGGGTTTTAAAGACGGATAAAATCACAGCAGCAGTACTTTCCCAACCCCCCAATTCCAATAAAGCCTCCACATCTTCTCACACCGACGATCCGCTGCACACAAAGAGCAAAAAAAATGTACACGCACTGGAATGAACAGATGGCAGGATGACTGTCAGCTACAATATACACACACACAAAAACTGCCTGAAAAACACAATCCAGTTATTTATTGGCAAAAATGCATCGCAAGATAAATCAATGCATTTAAGAATCGTTTTAACCTTCAGCTGTGTAAAAATAGACTCACTGACGATGGATACTGGGAGCACTGGGAGTTCCACAGTTTAAAAAAAAAGCAACCAAAACTGTATCTTTTTGACTGAGAAATGAATGATTTAAACAATCTAAAAAAAAACAGCTCAGGAAATGTAATGTTATTTGACAATTTTAATTTAACTACCAAAAAAAACTTTGAAATAAGTTCAGAAAGAATGTTTATGGACAGCTATGTTATGTTTCCAGCATTTTCTGTCTAATAAATGGCAGGAAGCAGAAAGCACACAGTGATAAAAGGTAAATACTGAGGTTAGCCAATGCACAGGTTCACCAAGTAATCATACTGATCTCTTTGCAGACCCATGGCCTTTAAACCAGGGGTGGCAAACATGAGGCCCACGGGCCAAGACTGGCCATCCAGAGGGTCCAGTCTGGCCCTCAAAGAGTAAAAATTACTGAGAAGACATTAACAGCAATTTAAAATTTAAAATAAATTCTTGACCATGACAAGTTGTTTTGATCATAAAGTAAAATACTAGATTGTTCATTGTTCTTTTTGTCATTTTGTGTCATGTTTTTGTCATATTTTGTCTTGTTTTTGTTGTTTTGTGTCTTTTTTTGTCTGACTTCTGTCGTTTGTCTCATTTTTGTTGTTTCATCTCTCGGTTTTGTCATTTTGTGTTTTTCTGTCTCGCTTGTGTTGCTTGCTTTCTGTCGTTTCTGTAACAGTATGTGAGAGCATAGATCAAGAAGTGATAGACATTTTGAGGCTATATTTAAGGCTTCATGGTGGCTCTTAGAAATAAAGTCTGCAGATGTAGCTGGTCTGGAGCTGGTCTGGAGCTGAGGGTTCAAATTCATTCTAGTCTAAAAGAAACTCCCAAAACACATCAGCACAAAAGTCAAACAGTCATATAGTGATCAGTTTGGAAAAGAAAGCAAACAGTCCTGATGTCAGCGTATCAATAATGTATCTCTGTATTGACTGATGTATCGATTATCTCTGCAGTGCCATGTAGGGTGGTGTTCTCTGATACAGACATATATATATATATATATATATATATATATACAAACATTATATTTGGGAGGAGTTTTATTTACTGTATTGCTTTGATTTCCACTTTCTTTGCTCTTGATTCAATTTGTTTGCCATTGAGAATAAAAATAATAATTAAAAAAACATAAAAATCTGAATCAAATTTTAAAGAAATAGCTTAATAACATGTCCAAAACATAAATAAGGGATATGGACTACTGGTTTGATATGTATATATATATGTATATATATATATATATAAATTTCTCATTAAAAAATGTGAAGATGCTTTGAGCAGATACTAAAGTGACACCCCCCTCAGGCCCACTGGATCTCAGATGTTTTTTGACACAAGATTATAAAAAGAAAACTCCTTTGTTGATTGAAGTTTTTGAAGGAGAATATTTCTAATCAAAATACGATAGTATTTGTCCTTCAGCTTGAAGTAGTGAATGACTTCAGGTGGCTGAAGGCATCTCTATTCATATATAATTTAAAAAAGCGTTGATTGGATGTTTTTCAAAAGTATGTGATGCATTTTGTAGTTAAATGCCAGTTTGTCAGTTTCTGTAGAACAGAATGTCAAAAATGTTCAGGCAGTTTCTCAGACATGGATGTAGCCTGGTCCTGTAGACTTTAAGAAAGATGTGACTGAGATTTTAAGATGTTTTTGGTCTAGGACCAGACTTCATCCATGTCTGGGAGACCTTATAATAAACTTATCACAGAATATGGATCAGTGTCAGCTCTGACTCTGCTCAGAACCTCTCAACATTTTATTAACTTTTCATCACACCACCAAACATCCAGCTTTAATTCTAGGACTGCATAGACATTGCACTCCACTCATTGTTTCACACTCACAAAATCAATTCTCATCAGTTAACTTTGTATTTATCTGGCCGTGAATATTTGATGATTTCACTTTAGACATATTTTCTGAGGCTTTAAGTTCCAGTTTCCAGGATTGAATTCTCCTCCTCTGCTGTTCTCGATATTAGACCTTACTGACCTTTGAAATGATTGCACTCGTTTGTTTGTTAAAGTGTCAATGTTCATTTAGATTAATAATATTATTATTATTAAATAAATAGAGATCCTGTGTTGATGCTACCTGAGAGCAGTAGGGGGCAGTAAGTTGCGCACACACACACACACACACACACACACACACACACACACACACACACACACACACACACACACACACACACACACACACACACACACACACACACACACACACCTTGTTTCACCTCCTCCCCTCCTGTTTTTCCTCCTCTCTTCTCTCTACTTGTCTCCTCTTCTCTAATTTTTATTCCTCTCATTTTCTCTCCTTTCGTTTCCTCTCCTCTCCTTCATTTTTATTCCTCTTCTCTCGCTTCCTCTCCTCTCCTCACCTCTCCTCTCTCCTCCTCTCCTCTCCTTTTTATTCCTCTCCTCTCATTTTTATTCCTCTCCTCTCCTCTCCTCTCCTCTCCTCTCTTCTCATTTTTATTCCTCTTCTCTCCTCTCGCTTCCTCTCCTCTCCTCATTTTTATTCCTCTCCTCTCCTCTCTTCTCCTCTCCTCTCATTTTTATTCCTCTTCTCTCCTCTCGCTTCCTCTCCTCTCCTCTCCCTCCAGTCTTATTGATCCCTCCTCTCGGCTCTTCTTACACTTACATTTCATTTTTCTCTCCACTCTTCAGCCACTTCTCCTTGTGTTTGTTTTGCGTCTCCTCTCTGATGTCCTTGCCCTTTTGCTCCTCTCTCTTATTTCTCCTTCTCCTCTTTCTCATACATCCTCCATCCTCTCTGACACAGTCTACCTCACTCACCTTCCTCTCTGCTTCTCCTCTATCCTCCTCTGTTTCGGTTTCACATCAGTGTCTTTCCACACCTAACTTCATGTTTTTGTCTCTCCAAACTCTACTCTTCTTCTGTAATTATCTGTTCAGTCTCTGATTTATAGTTTTTTTAACCAGTGTTCTCATTCATTCCTTTTCTCTCTTATTTGTTCAACGCACTTGTTTTTTTCTCTTCATTTCTTTTCTCTTTACTTCGTCGTCTCTCTTCCTTCTCGACACACACTCTTTCTTTCACCTGCCCTTTTTGTTCATCCCCATCGTCTCCTTTCTCCGTGGCCTCTTCTTCTTTGTTCTCACCCCATCTCCCTTCTTCTCCCCCTCTTCTTTTTCCTCCCCCATCCGCACTCTCACCCTCTCTGTCTTCCCCTTTCCCCCTTTTTTTTGTTGTTGCCGTAGACCAGATGTCCTTTTGTGGATATGATCATAGTTAGTGGTCTCAAGGTGCTCATTGGATCCACTGGGTAACCTCCAAACACACACACACACACACACACACACACACACACACGCACACACACACACACACACACACACACACACACGCACACGGTCAGCATCACATCAAGAGAGGAAGCGAAAGAAGGAGGAGGAGGAGCAGGAGGTGGGAACGAAGGTGAACGAAATTAAGAAAAAGAAGTGCGACGAACAGAAAAAGGGTGGAGAGAAGAAGTTAGGAAAGGAGGTTGGGGGTTGAGTGGAAAAGAAAAAGAGATATTATGGGGGGAAGGGGCTGACGGCGCCTGAGGCAAACTGAATATTTCAGACAGTTTCTAAAAGAAGGAGCCGAAACTACCAAGGTGACCTGGGAGGAGTTTCTGTTACAGAAAAAGAGAAAGGAAGAGTAACACTTAAAACGTCCCCTATAGAACGGCATTTCAGTCACTTTCAATTAGGTTTGACCTTGTTGAACATTTTTGCTCTTTCTTTCTTCAGTGTCAAATGAAATTCCGGTTGAGATGCATTCACTTATTTAGTTTTGCCTGAAAGTGAAAAGAAGACTCTTTTTGTGTGTGTGTGTGTCACGGTCAAATTGCGAAGGAACTGAATGTGGAGATCTGATGGGGGCTGAGGGGACTCTGGATGCAGTTCAGCATCAGTGTTTACATTAAAACGCTCCTGAAGGCTGCAGACTAAAGCTGTTTTGTCTTCAGTTTCCAGCTCCGGAGCAGGATGGAGAGTTTCAGTCTGAAAGAAACGCACCACGAATCAAGGAAGTATTTGGCTTAATGTCTTGGTTTTACTTTGACTGTAACACATGCCATTCACAACTCAGAAAAAGTAATTGAATTTGAATAGAGGCAGAATTGTGACAAAACCTTCACTTCAAGAATCTTTCCTTGCAAAAAGAATCTTTTTTTAGGAACAGCAGAACCAAAGTGTGAACACAGCACCATCACTTTATACTTTCATACACCGTTCAAAAGTTTGGGGTCATCCAGACAACTTCCTGTTTTCCATGAAAACTCACACATTTATTCATGTGCTAGCATAACTGCACAAAGGTTTTCTAATCATGAGCCTTTCAACACCATTAGCTAACACAATGTAGCATTACAACACAGGAGTGACGGTTGCTGAAAATGTTCCTCTGTACCTCTATGGAGATATTCCATTAAAAATCAGCTGTTTCCAACTAGAATAGTCATTTATCACATTAACAATGTCTAGACTGTATTTCTGATTCATTTAATGTTATCTTCATTGAAAAAAAAAACTGCTTTTCTTTCAAAAATAAAGACATTTCTAAGTGACCCCTAACTTTTGAACGGTAGTGTATCTGCATGTTAATCTACCAGAGTAAGTTGGGGAATGTCAGATAAAGGCAAAAATCCAACTCCAGCAGTGTTTTTCATTCACTGCTGGTTGATTACTAATCCAACTCCAAAACGTCAGGAACAGGTAAAACATAACCAGGGCACATTGTGTTGTCTTGAGATTTTTAGTTCCTCTCATATAACATATTGAATTTACACTGATATGAAAAGAAAAGGCTGCAGTTTTGGAAGCTGGTACCAGTTTTTGGTATTTTTGATCAATGATTAACAATTACTGATTTGATAAGCCTGTTGTTAATTAACAAAGTCAGTTATTCAGTGGCTAATCAGTGAATTGTGGAGCGTGTGAGCAGTACAGACAGGGCGCTGGAGAGGAGAAGCAGATATTTCTTGTGTAACATTTTACCAGCCTGTCTGCTGAGAGATGATGGAGCAAAAGTGCAGCGGTAGCAGCCTTGTAATAAAAGCTTTAATGGCTCCCATTGTGTCCTCCAGCTCAGAGCATGACAGAGATGTACGCTACAAAAACCTACAAGTAGAAGCATTTGATATAAAATATTCTCCTCATTCCAACCTTTACTCCAGAGACATGAGCACGGCTCCCTCCTCTCAGCCTGTTTTTCATATACACACTGACTGCTGTGAAAATGTCAGAGGCCCCATCAGAAGCCCCTCCTGCTGTGGCGTGTGGTGGCTGGGCCCAGCAAGGATCCCCATTACTGATTAATGGAACCGCATCAGGTTCCATTCAATTAAGACTCAGCGCCAGCCCCATGCGGTCGTCTCCCCAGGCCTGTCTGAGCTGTGTTTAGCTGCGACACAGCGAGGACGGCGGCTCCTAACAAGCTCAGTGAAGGATGAACCGCCATAACTCTCACTGCTGTTAAGCCTCTCTCTGAAGGTGACCGGTTTTCCTTCTGCATGCTGCTGAGACAAACTGTCAATCTGTCCACAGAAATGAATCACAAGTCAAAAACAATTATTATCAATAAATCAACAAGAAAAGCACTCAGAGAGCGCAGTACTCCGCCAAGGCTGTTCATTCCCCCATGATGTCAGAAATGCAGCATATTTTTATACAACTTCATCATTTAATTATTATTTTTGGCTCTTGATGATGATGATCAGAAATCACAGCACTATAGAATGTGTCCATTAATATAGATGTACCCACAAACAAAATGATTTTGCACTGAGCACATGCGTGTGTTATGCATGTGTACGTTAAAATAACTGTTCCCTCCACGCTTTATTTTGAAGGCACATATTTTTGAATGTTACAGGCTTTTATTTGTGACACTATTCCTGCAGCAGAGGAAGTGTTTATCTAAGAAGCAGTTTCTTGACATGATGAAGACTGTCTGAAAAAGTTCGAAAATTCACCGTAAGAATGGAAGAAAACTCAGAAACACCCCCACAATTTAATCAATTGTTTCCTTGCATAATTTCTGCGGATAAGTCAGCAGTAGGATCACAATCATGTGATCATCAGTAGGCAGCTAATATAGTGTTCACTTGTTGTCATGGTTACAGTGACGCCATGGCCAGCCTGCTATATTCTATCCATTCTCTCTCTCTATACACCACTTTATCCTCACGAGGGTTGCGGGGGGTGCTGGAGTCTATCCCAGCTGACTCGGGTGAAGGCAGGGGACACCCTGGACAGGTCACCAGTCTGTCACAGGGCCACATATACAAACAAACAATCACACTCACATTCACACCTACGGGCAATTTAGAATTATCAATTAACTTCAAGCATATTTTTGGACTGTGGGAGGAAGCGGGATACCGGAGAAAGCCCACGCATTGCACAGGGAGAACATGCAAACTCCATGCAGAAAGATCCCAGGCCCAGCCAGGATTTGAACCGGGGATCTTCTTGCTGCAAGGCAAAGTGCAACCACTACGTCACTGTGCAGCCAGCTGCTATCTGGCAATGGGAAATCTTTAACAAATCCGTGGATCCAGGCTATAAGCTGCATCACTGCCTAAATCTAATCAGTTAGTCCTTGTGTCATTTCTGACCTTCCCTGAAAATTCCATCCAACTCTGTTTGTCTGTTTTTGAGCGATGTCGCACACAGACAGACAGATTCACAGACAAACATATGTCCATCGTCACGTAATCAGTATTCAGGAAAATGTCAAACAGGATTTTTAGCTGTAAGGATCTTCAGCTTTTTAGTTTTTTTGATAAAAGCTGAAGATCTTCATAGCAGAAAGAAACAGGAAGTGAGTGTGTGCAATAAACATTTGGTCAGAAGATGTTGGGTGTCGTTTAGGAAAATACTTATTTCACTATTTGAAGTATCTTGGTGATTCCTGTGTTAGTAGTCACCATTTTCTTCCATTATTCCACTGGTAATAGCATTCTGCTATTAGCCTAGCCGTGCTACACAACCCACGGCAACAAATTTAATTTTCTGCCAGGGTGGGTCTAGTTACCCTCCATAAGCCTCGAGGTTGGATGCTCCTAAACTGGCCGACGAATCACCATGTAGTGATGAATGTAGAGTCAGAAGGCGGGTGTAACTAAGTGACGACAGAGGCGCGACGATTCTGACAGAAAACAACCGGAAACAACTAGCCTAGCCGCGCTAGACAACCCACGGCAATGAATTTAATTCTCTGCCAGGGTCAATAACAAAAACGACAACAGTCGTTGAGCTCCATTAGCACCGACTCTGAATAATCTTTCTGTTAACATGTCTGTAATATACTTGAGCTTCACCCATGGACTGTATAAATAAGGCTTCACCAAACTACCGCATCCTCTGATTTCCGGCGCTCTAGGAGCCTATTCGTTGCGCTGATTGGTTGTATACCTACCCAATTGCAGCAGAGGGATTTGATAGACAACCTTTTAGCCCGCCTCCCTCCCTGTCGAGCGTGCCTAGACCCTTGTGCTTCAGAACATGGGTCGAGCAGGGCTAGGCTAATTCTGCTATGGAGAAACTCATGGAATGCTGCCCCTACATGGATGTCCAGGAACTGCGAGGCTTTTTTTTCGTACTGTCCAGAAATATAAATCAGTGGTGCTGTGTAATAAGAATTTCTCCATAGGGACAATAAAGTCTCAGTCTTTTTTGTCATCAGAATTGAATATATCCAGGTTTTAGGCTCTCGACTGATCACATCGAGACATCAACCATCAGCTCATTAGTTTGGTCAGATTGAACTAGTTGTACATCCACACAGAAATGGCACAATTTTCTTCTTCCCTCCTGGTTCTGAAGTCTGTGAGAGTGTCCACTAACTGCAAGGAGCTTTCATTTTCACCAAAAAAGCTGTCAAACTGTGGGCTGCTTGTGCTTTTTTGGGCTATTAGTGATGAGACTTGGTACCTTTACTAATCCAACTCCAAAACGTCAGGAACAGGTAAAACATAACCAGGGCACATTGTGTTGTCTTGAGATTTTTAGTTCCTCTCACATAACATATTGAATTACACTGATAAGAAAAGAAAAGGCTGCAGTTTGGAACTGGCACCAGTTTTGGTATTTTGATCAATGATTAACAATTACTGATTTGATTAGACTGTGTTAATAAACAAAGTCAGTTAATTAACTGGAAATTGGAACTGGAGTTTTGTCTTTTAGACCTTTTAGAGCAGGTTAGGTGCTTAAACCTAACCAGATGGTTTAAACTAGTGGTGGGATGCGATTCAAAAAATATATCTAATAAATTAGAGGCTTTTTATTTAATTAATCATATTTTTGTCACAGAGTAATATTTGACAAAATAAGCAAAGTTTGTCAATTCAAATAAATTTTGATTGACGACTGAATTGATGAATAGACATACACACTAAGACGCCTACAATAAGTCCTTATTTTTGAAAGAAAAGCTGCTTTATTTCAGTGAAGCTAACATTAAATGAATCAGAAATCCAGTCTGGACATCGTTAATGTGGTAAATGACTATTCTAGCTGGAAACAGCTGATTTTTAATGGAATATTTCCATAGAGGTACAGAGGAACATTTCCAGCAACCATCACTCCTGTGTTCTAATGCTACATTGTGTTAGCTAATGGTGTTGAAAGGCTAATTGATGATTAGAAAACCCTTGTTCAGTTATGTTAGCACATGAATAAAAGTGTGAGTTTTTATAGAAAACATGAAATTGTCTGGGTGACCCCAAATTTGTGGCCAGTAGTGTTTCTGAAGTTTGGCTGATACCTTCACTATAATGTTCCTTTTGTGTGCAGAAGTTAAAAATGTTGTGTCATTAATTAAAAAAAAAAAAAAAAAAAGCATTGTGGCGTTTTTGGCCAGAGCTCCTGCTGTAAATAAAAAGTGGTCCAGCCGTTACCCTCAGGATAGAAGATGTAACAAAATCTCTTAAATGTAAAATTTAAACTCGACCCGAGGCTTTCCATCAGGAGACTGAAGCTGTGGAGTACGATAACACGCCCTGCAGGGGTCTGTATTTGTATTCAGAACCCATTTTCAATTTCATCTCCTCAGTTTAGAAGGCCACTCGCCCTGTGCATGGAAAAAACAGACAAAAAAATGGACACGTGAAGTTGATGCACAACGCTGGATGAAAACCTATTTCAACGTCTGTTTAATAACAAAAGACTGGATGAAAAAAATGAAGTCTGACCTCCTGAAGAGAGCGGAAACTCCAAATATTCACCACATCTCTGTACTCGTTCAGTCAGACATGGACCACGGGCAGCCATATATGTGCAAATGAGCAAAAACTACACACACACACACACACACACACACACACACACACACACACACACACACACACACACATACATACACACACATTGCACACATGCACAGATACAGTAACTAAACAGGGAGCCCTTTTGGAGCCTTAGGCACAGTGTGAGAAATAAATATTTGATAGGAGGATGACCTACTTCCTGTGCCCTGAAAAGTTATTTGTCTTTTTCTGCCTCCCTCCACTGCAGAGGGCTCTTTCCTCAGGCCCTGCAGCAGAGAAAACCAAAGTGAAAGAGAGAGATTTGTATAAAAGGAAAGGAGGAGGAGGAGGAGGCACAGAGAGACCAAAGAATTAGAGGGCAGGATGTGGACTGGAGAGAGAATACATCTTCAGCTGGAGTTCTAGTTCCTTTGAGGCAGAGATGATCGACTGTGAGGGATAATCTCATTGGCCGGTTTCAGAAGTAGAGGTTTGGAGTGTGACAGTGAACAGGAGATAATTGTGATTGTGTGGAGGAGGAGCTATGTGAGCCTGGTTTTACTCCCAGCTCATCACGTTCAGCTGCTTTGTCAGGACTCACTGACGTCACATTTAAACACACCGTGTGACCTTCAGTGTCATCTTTCAGCACGCAGGATATTCAGTTGACATCTACATGAGTATATATCATGAGTGCATGTAAATGTTCTCATCTTAACTAGGCCATGGTCATAAAACGTTAGCAATATAAAAGTCATTCCAGAATTGGAGGGCATTTTACCTCCCACCCATCAAATTTCAGATAATCCACGTACAAAATACAAAAACATGCAGTTGTTGTGTAAATGTACTTGTCCTGAGACCAAATCTAGAAGAAAACAGGATAAAAGAATGCTTGAAAATGTTTTTAAAATACCAAATAAGTCTGGAGTTCCTCCTAAAATGTCATTTTTCTCTTGTCCTGCCTCCCTGATGACCAAATTGAATCTCAAATAAAACAATTAAAATGAAATTTAAATCTCCTTTTTGGGGGGTATTATTTGTTTCACTGATGTCTCTTGTAATTGCGGGAACATTTTTTTTTTTTCAACACTATATTTTAAATAATAATTATTATGCATGAAACGTGTGTCCCACAACAACCCTGTCAGCATAACCTTTTTAGCCGATAGAAGAAGAAAGGAGTGAATCACACGAAACACTGGAATTAACATCATCAAACAATATTCCTAAAGAATGGGTAGAGCAAAGCTATGTCCATGTTATCAGGATGTTTTGACTGTTTTCCATCAGTCAGTTTGGTCCTCTTGTCAGCAGTAACAGCTAGCTAAATATCTAGCTTCTACTGCTGACAAAAAGCTAACATTAGCATGGATTAGCAATCCTGTTACTGCAGGGCTGCCAGCTTATGACCAGACCTTAGAGTGAGATTTGGTTTGTGGGGATGCTGACAGGGGTCTGGGGGCCCTCCATCAGAAAATTTTGATAATTATGATCCTATTTCCTGCATTCTGGTAGACTAGTCGCACTAGACCCATGCTCTGAGCAACTGTTGCCAACTCCTCAGAAAGGAAAGTCGCTATTGGCTGTCCTAAAGTCGCCTAGAAGTCGCTAAATGACGTCATCGCCTAATTTGCATTATTTCCCAGTTTGCATGTAATTGTAATCAACGTGTTAGGAGAGAGGAGATAACGTTGTGGAATAGACCAAAAAGTGAATATAAAACAATCAAAATATGTTTTTGTACTAGAGGCTAAATGCTGTGGTTTATTTAGCATGACAGTGAAGAAACATTTTCGTTTATATGACTCCGTAAGTCTGGATAGGATCTGTAGTGACTTTGCGCATGCGCGATTCATCTGCTGTCTGGCCGCGGAGTGATGTGGGTCTCCCCTCCCCTCACTGGGTCTGCTGCGGGTTACTGGACTGACAGGTCTGTGCTCTGGGAGGGGGAGAAGCTCACAGCAGCACCTGCCTGCTTGTGAAAACAGTAACTGGCAGAATGAGCCGAGTTTTCCTATTAAGAGTCTCCAAACGCAGAAAAGTCGCTAGATTTGTCACTAGTCGCTTTTGACAAAAAAAGTCGCTAGGACCTTTGAAAAGTCGCTTAGATTTAGCGAGAAAGTCGCTAAGTTGGCAACACTGCTCTGAAGCACAAGGGTCTAGGGCCGCTCAACAGGGAGGGGGTCGGGCCTAAAGGTTGTCTATCAAATCACTCTTGCAGCAATTGGTAGTATACAACCAATCACAATCAGCGCAACGAATAGGCTGACGTAGTTTCCTAGAGCGCCGGATTGTGGCTAAGTCCCATTAGCTTCCCAACCAGCGGAGCCAACTGGTATATTAAGGATTGCCATATCCGTCGGCATAAGTCCAAATACGTCTTTCTTCTCAATGAAACACTTCAGTGCCGTCCTTTGTTTATCTTTCAAGTTGAATTTTAGCTTCAATCTTTAAGGGCTGTGGCCAAAGCCGGTCGAAAAGATAACTGTTTATAGTGCGGCCGGTTGTTTCTGTCAGAATCGTCGCGCTCTGTCGTCACCTAGTTACGCCCGCCTTCTGACTCTACACTTCATGGTGATTCGTCCGGCCAGTTTTAGGAGAATCCAGCCTCGAGCCTTATGGAGGGTAACTAGACCCACCCTGGCAGAGAATTAAATTCGTTGCCGTGGGTTGTCTAGCGCGGCTAGGCTAGCATTCTGGTGTAATTTACGAGCATTTTGCCTGTTAAAATCTTATTATAGAGATAGCATTAAGGGATAATAAAAAAGCACTGAGCTTAAAAATCTGAAAAAAACAGAGCAAGGGCAGGCAGTATTGAAAATGGTTCTTCATGGATGAAAGTTCTGTTGCTGGATGAGCACAACACATTTCAGCATTTTCCATAAATATATGCATAATTGAAATAACTCCAGCAACCACTTTGTAACATTTGTCTTGGAGGATTTTAATGCACACAATCAACAGCTTCAAGTTGACCACATCAGCCAACTAAACAATAAAAAGTGCTTAAGCAAAAACAAAACATATCTTCATAACTTAAATTATCCATTCACTGAACAGAATTACAATCAGACACTAAACTCTCTATTAAAATCCATGTGACTCTAAAAACTCAACAGCTTTACAAACTCTAAGATTAAACTCTCCACAAGGATCCAAAATAAGTTGGACTTCTACATCATTCCATGAAATCGGTGCCTTTTGCGTCCCCAAGAAATAATCAGTCATACAATTATGATAACAACAAATTAATATTTCATTTAAAAATATAACATTACCCTGTCTTCTCTCCTTAATATAACATCAAATTAAAGTCAGTGAAATGTTATTTTAATTAATTTAAATTACTTTCATGCTGATGAGGGTGAGGTTTTTGGCCTGTCCCTCACTGTTATTGTTGTATGTGTACAGGACTTTTCATTTGTAAAATGTAGGCAAAATGTTAAAATTTTTACATTTACATGTAGTTTAAAGTATGATCTTATTGTAAAACAGTGTTTTTGGTAATAATAATATATATTAACCATTATAAATTACCAATTTATCGGCGTCCCCTGATTTCGTGTCAACCCTGTTACCCTAACTAAAAACCCTATAAAAATAATGGTACATTCCTGTACTAGAGGCTCTTATTCTGAAAGGACATTCCTCTGCTGACACAGGAAGTAACGGCCGCACGGCAAGAAGCCGTCCTGGAGAGAGCGTAGCCACAGCAAAACCCTTTCCTTACCGGTTCGGATTTGTGTTGTTACCTGTTGGACAATACTGAGATCTGTCTGTTTCCAGATTTGACAGGATTTAAAGGAGGTTGCATCATCTCGGAACCAGGATGCTAACAGCTCATTGACAAGTAAGTTTCTCTCATCTCTGATTTGGTATTTTGAAGTTTTTTCAAGGTTTAACCAGGGGGGACAAGCATACAACGTCAATCCTGTTACCAGTTTTTAACATATAAACATAATCAATTTTCTATTTTTCAAAATATAATCAATATCTACAAGTAATTATCTTTCAAAGTACATAGCTTGCACTTTAACTAACATTTATTTTAGCTCGCTACAAGCAAATGTTAAAAAAGGTTTTTAATCGGCCTCGGATGGGGAACCAATATATGTAGCGGTACTACGTTATGATCTATAGCTCTCGTTATTAATAACTGGGGCACCACCCTAGATCTCTAGGGAAAAAATTAATATTAATAAAAAATTAATATTCATAAAAATTTTGATCAATCTCATATCAAAAAGTCTTGAATCCTCGGTTAAATTGACCACATTCTACACAAAGAAACACAAGACTGTAATTTGGTCTATAATGAGGTATTTATTAACTATTCTATGAAAATAATGACAAGTGAACTATGTACAATGTAGATATGGTGTGTGTGCGTGCAGGACTACGTGTGTGTGTGGAATGTGGAGTGTGTGTGTGATGTGTGCATGTGTGAGGGATGTGGAAGTAGGTGTGAGAGAGAAGGAAATATGGTGAGGATTAGCCAGAGCTAACCTGACGAGGTAACCGGTAATTTTTAAGAATTCTAATGATTTGTAAAAGAATAAATTGATTAAATGAATTAATTGACCAAGCGGTTAGTACATCACCCATAGAATGGAATCAGAGCAAACTCAGCTGGAGTTGAAGTGAACCGTCATGGGCTGGACTTGCGGGCCTTCAGATTATGCACACGGTCTGGACCTGCGGGTTCGGAGCGGTGCGTCGTCGTTATGGCTGCCTGGATGTCCTGCCGCGGGTTGATCGGTTCTATGCAAAGACCTGATCCAGCAGATCTCCGGAGTTCTCAGCTGAGTGCTTTAAAAATGATGGTTCTCAGGCTTTAGCCAAGAAAAATGGGTGTTGATGAAAAACGGTCAAAATTAAGAAAAATAAATGCTGGTTCTGAATCGGTTCTTCAGATTAAACGAATAAAATTCGGCTTAACGTGAGCAAAATGTCTCCTTAAGTTACAAAAATATTAAAAGATAAATAGTTAACAAACTTCGATGGTGAGGGAATTTCAAAGATAGGAAAAACGCGCTTTAGGTAAGAAAATAATGGGAATCTCTGTTATGGATTCCTCAGGTAGTGAAGAAAGGGAAGTGAAGCGGGCAAGAGAGTAAGAGCGGTAAGAGAGAGCGATGATGTGGGCTACGGCTGACTTTATCTGTGGGTCCAGCTAAGGGGAGGACCTGGGCGGAGAGAGAGAACTTTTAGGCGCGAGTCTGGTGGAATTTGGAATCTCTTTGTTCTCACAAAGTAGAGAAGAAAGAGGAGTCCAGAATGGATTAAAATATGATATTAAACGCGCAAAACACGATCTGTCTATCCCACCATATTCAGTTGTGTGAAAGTGAAATGTGTAGATTAATACATATGTTCATATGATGTGAATCATTTCATTCATAACTATATGTTTATGTTTATGACATTAAAAATATGTATCACAGTGAGAATATAACAACAAGTCAGAGATTTGGTAACAGGTAAATACAATGGTCATCATTCAACCTAAATAGAGAGATAAAGAAGGAATCAGGTTAAACATCACAAATTAATAAATCAGCTTCTGTGAAAGATAGAATCTTGATTTTCGGATATGTTAATGATGAATGATTTCCATTGACGTTGGTAATTCTGTAAACACAAAATACATTCCAGAAATATTAATTTGGCAAGGTTTTTAAGTTCAGTTCCAGTCTCTTTGTTTCAGTCAAAGAGAGTGAGAGGGTGACTCCAGTCTTCAGCCATAAAGTTTTACGACTTGTTATCTGATCTGTGGAATGCAGAGACGTCTCCGGCTGAGGGTCTCCTAAAGCTGAAAAGGGATTTTAGCCTGAAAATTCATTAAACAAACATCCATAGCATATAATTGAAAGTCATTGTCTTTTAAAAAGAAGAAGTTATTCCAGGGGTTTAAATGTTCACAGGAGCTCCATCCTTCTGTGAATGAAAACCTACAGAAATACAAATGTCTCAGTCCTCCTATAGAGATGGGTGTTGGTCAGTGCTGGAGAGAGGGAGAGCTTATCTGAGTTTTGATCAGCTCAGGAATTCCAGGGCCTTTGCAGTCTTGCTACACAAATTAGTTTAAAATGGTCAACCCTGTTACTGTCAACCCTGTTACCTTTCCACAGTAACAGGATTTGACATAATTAACAAATATTAAATAACACAGCCTGAGATGGCACAATATAGTTTCCTGTCATTTTAGACCTTCTGTGATTCCTCAGCCCGATCGCACGAGGATTCGTGAAACTGTCACGTAAGTTTTAGTTTCGGTTTCGTGTGCACCAACATGATTTCGTCATGTTTTTCGTGCCGCTCACCACGAAATGCGCACCAATGTATTTTAAACGGCGGACTTTTCGTGCCACTCAGAACGTATTTCAAAAGAATGTGTATATTATATTTTTAATGTAAAACCGTGGCGAATCCAACGCTATATTTTGCATGACATCGTTCCTAAACATAACCCTAACCATAACCATAACCATAACCTAACCATAAGCCGGTGCTACACTTACCAATTTTGCATAGGAATTTTAAGAATGTCCGGCGGCCGCAAACGCGATCACACAAGCAGTATACGCCGATGGACAGCTTAGATCGTCATGAATCCGCCGGTATAAACCACTTTCAGATGTGATTACCACAGCGAAAAACATTTCGTGGTGAGCGGCACGAAAAACATGACGAAATCGTGTTGGTGCGCACGAAACCGAAACTAAAACTTACGTGACAGTTTCACGAATCCCCGTGAGACCGGGTTGGATTCCTGGCTACTTAAAAAATAAAAATTAAATATAGTTTAAATTTTACATTTTCAAAGTTGAAAAGGCACCGGTTTCGTGGAATGACTCATGAGAGCTTTAATTATTCTTCATCTACTTCCTGAAAAGTTTGGTCAATAAAAAAGACAAAAACTAATATTTTCAGCTGAACTAAAGACAGACTTTGTGATTTTTCTGCTCACATGTTGTGTTGTTGTAAACTTACTCTTTCAAATAAATAGCCTCCTAACCTCCGGGAAACCAGCGTTTGTCCTGTTTTTTGTATTGCTCCACGGCGACCCGAGACAGCCAGGTCATAATGTTTTTTGAGCAACACACCATACTATGACGTTTTTACAGTGAAGGTTCTACTATGAAACCAGTTTGACATGTTCAGGTGTTCTGTGTGAAAACTCAGAGATTTCAGGTATCAAAGGTGGTTTTCAACTTTCTTTGTTAACTTTCTACTTCAGCTTTAAACTAAATTTACTTTACTAAACCAGCCCTCTGGACTTCCAGTAAGCTGTGTTCCTACTGGCTGTCCAGGTGGCTGCTTGGTGTTATCAGGAACACCTGAGCAGCTCAGTGTCTTCCTACTTTATGGCTGCAGTCAAACATTTCCTCTGCTTCTCTTCACTGAACCGGTTTTGGCTCAGTTGCTTTAGTTTGTTCTTTAGGCATTGGCTTGCAGCTTCCAGCAGTAAAATTGTCTTTAATGTGTTTCTTGGTGTGCTTTAGGGCTTTGTACTGGATAGTTGTCTTGGTAAATGTGGTTCTTTAGCCACAGTTAGCACATGGTGCTAATGTGTGCAGTGATTAGTGGATTTGGTGCAGCTGAGTTGTGTCTTTATCTTGGCTGTAATGTAGTGATGGTGAGATGAAGCCTCATGAGGCATTGAACCATTTGAGCCAATTGGTTCGAGAAAGGGTTAATTTCTTGAAGCTTCATGAGCACATGAAACCACCTACTGGTCAAATGTATAATCACAGGCAGCTGAATCTGAACCACATGCCGGATGCATTGAATCATTGTTCATTATAGCTGTTGGGAATGACTATGAAAAACAAAAAATGTATGATATAATAATAATTATAGATGAATGATCACATATGTGTATAATAAAATATATTTTCATGTATTCTGTGTGTGTAAATTTTCCCTGAAATGGTTGTATCGTATTATGTAGCAGGTTGTGTAGTAATGTCTTTCTGTCACCTTAGGAAAATGGCATGGCCTTACGCAGGCAGAGGACAGTGAAAGTGCTTAAGTGGAACTAAGAAGATTGTACTGAATATGGTTGTGTAACTTAGACAAGGATGTACAGGAAAGGGGAGATTTTATTCAGAAGTAACAGGTTTTCAACAGTTTTTGTTTTTAAATGATTCCTTTTTTTGACACACAGTAAACACCTCACCTTTGAATAAAATAAACGGTGAAAAATACAGTTCTTGATAAGCAAACCTAATGTGTCCGTAATAATGTTAGATTTAGCTTACCTTATTAGAGTTAAAAAATCAAAATGTTCCCACACAGGGGAAATTTTCCACTTCCTGGTTGGCTCCTTCCTGTCACCTATCTTTCTCTCCTCAATCTCCTAAAGCTCCAAACTATCTCTCTCTCTCTAAACTCTCCAAACCATATCCAAACTATATAAACACTATCCAAACTCTAGTATCCAGACTATCAAAACTCTATCCAAACTATCCAAACTTTCGACAGACCACAACTCTCTATCAAAAACCACGTTTTGAACGGAGACTGAGGGGCAAAATCTGAACCACTTTCCGAAGCAGTCACGTGGTTCAGCCAGGCAACGAGGCTTCGAACATCATTTGGCTCCTCCCCTAAACAAAGCAAGCCTCGATAAGCGCTTCGTGGAAACGCCCCCTCCATTACTCGACACAGGCTTCGAAGCCTCGGCACATCTCGTAACATCACTACTGTAGTGAGTCTTTAGAGGTTTTTGGTCAGACACATTCTGTATTCTTGTTTGTGAACCAACGTTGGTTGTCCAGAAGGTAACAGTTCCTGTCCTGATTCTCTGTTTAAAGAGGTTCTCTGGTAGGCTACAGGAGACTTTAGCGTCTGTGTTGTGCTAGTTTGGTTTTTGTACAGTTTCATTTGGACGACTATCTTGAGGCCCCTCCATGTGGTTTAGTGAGGTTTTCTGTAACAGTTCTACAAAGCAACCTGCAGCAGAAGAGACTTTGAGAGTTTTTAGGAAATTCTGGAGACCAGACTTTGGAGCAGCACAAACATTTGTCAGCAGTTTGAGCAGGAGAAGGTGAACGTCAGAGTAGAAATGAGAAGGAAACCTTCTTGACCCATGTAGTGAGGCAACCCGGTCTCACGGGGATTCGTGAAACTGTGACGTAAGTTTTTGTTTCGGTTTCGTGCGCACCAACACGATTTCGTCATGTTTTTCGTGCAGCTCACCACGAACGAAACCCGCTGTGGTAATCACATCTGAAAGTGGTTTATACCGGCGGATTCATGACGATCTAAGCTGTCCATCGGCGCTTGCAGCCGCTGCCGCAGCCGCGGCCGCCGGACATCCAGCCGCAGTGGCGGCCGCCGTAGCGGCCGCGGTGGCGGCACCACCGGTGTTTTGGGAGACGCTGCGATTCAAACTCCGGACAGCAGCTTTAATGAACCACATTACAGGAACACACTTCAGCTGCTGACAGGAAACAACACAAACATCGTTAGCTTGATGCTATATTTAGCTGCTAATCAGGACTGGTCAGCTAGCTCGGTTAGCATCGCTTATTCACATTAAAGCTAATATTCACTGGATGCTAACTCTCTTCTCTGGTCAACACAAACAAATAAACTCCACCAACTCCTGGGGTTCACGGCTCACATTATATCTGACTCTGAAGTTGAAAATAAAGTTCATTAAAACCGGCACCGATCAGTAAATGATCATTTATTATTTTATTCGTCCTTCAGTGTCTGTTGGTCCAATCAGCCGAAGGACTGAATTACTGAACTGAAAACTAATTAAAACAAAACAATGGACAATAAAACTGTCTGTGGAAAATGTACTGCTGCTCCACCGATAAATACCAACAAACTAAAACAAACTGAAGTGTTGCTTTTCGTGATTTTTTTAATAAATAGCAAATATGAGGCTTTTATTTTTCTGGAAGTAAAAAGAAACGTTGCTTATCTGTAGCTTCGCTAACTTAACTTTAGCTGCACTTTCACCATGTTCTAACTGACAGATCATTTTTCATATTAAAATAGCTGCTCTTCCTTTGTGTATTTGGCCGTTTCTTATGTTGCTGCTGTTTCATTGCAATTATATTTTGAAAACATCACTTTAAATACAGATAATTGAAAAGAAAAAAACTGGCTCTGAAATACTCAATGAACTGATGCGTCATCTAGTGTTAACCTGTTAAAGTACGCCGGCCCGCGGGCGGGCCGTTTTTTTATCGGTATACGCTTTTTTTAAAATAGAAGGACACTGCAAACACGATTATACAAACACTATACACACATAGAAAGCTGAGATTCTCATGAATCCGCCGGTATAAACCACTTTCAGATGTGATTACCACAGCGGGTAATATAAACACATTTATCCAACAAACAACAAGTCATGTAAACGTGCACAGCTCACCTGTCGACGCAGTTTGGACGCTCGTTTCTGGTCATAAAAGAAGATAATCCACAAAAACCGGCCAGAACCCAAGCTTAGCCATCCAGAGGAAACAATCCAGTATAATAGTTTGGCCAAAACATGTCTCGAAATAAGTAAAAAATCCAGAAAACGATCGGCTCCGTGCGCGTGCACGCGGCGCGTGGTGGCGCTGTGCGTTTCATATTCACTGCATCTTTCTATTATAACTTTATCATACACGGTCCTATTTCCTTTGTTCGCGATTCAAAATGGATACTGGAGGCTTCTCTACCGCTTCAAACCGGACTTCAACCAATCAGGTGACTCGTTTCCGCCTACTTCGGCGATATAGCCAACCATGGCCGAGTCTGACAGATATCGATTACATCACTTGATTGACTTGTTTCTCAGCAAATCACGCCGGAGGAAACGTTAGATTGACAGGCCTGGTAGCCAATGAGCTTGCTGAATGGCTTGAATATAAATCCCGCCTCTGCCAGCGGCTTTATATGATATTTCCATTCGTGAGCTCCCGGGCTCCACCTGCTGTTTCTCTGTATTCCTCTCAAATCTGTGTGTGTGATCGACACTGAGCCTATCTGAAGTGATTTTTTGAGTTCTTTATGAGTTTTTGGAATGAAAATAATGTGAAAATGAAGTGAAAATGAATTTATACCATTCTGTAAAGAGTGTGCACAGTGTACAAAGATTGTATCCAACATTGACAGGCGGCGGAGCATATCAAGTACAAATACATGTGTGAAACACTCATTTCTTGTAGTATTGCTCTGAAAATTTTGACCTGAACTATGTACAGACCCCAGGCTTTGCAATATTGTTGTTTTCAAGCTCTTACAGTGCTGCCACACTGATTTTCAGGTGTTTTATTAGGGAAAAAATGTAGGCGAGAAAAAAATTCATCCTAATTCAGTGTGTGCCAACATGAAATACTCTGTGCCAGTAGCACCTAGAGTAATTCTGACTGCACTGGGTGAAAATTCAGGTTGTCAGCTTTCAAATGAGACCCCAACCATGCATGTACTCCAAACAGTTCAAGAACAGCATTCAATTTACTTTCTGTAAATCTCAGTAGAAATTTCTGAATAAGAATTCTTAATAATATAAAATGTAACTGTAATATAATTAATTAAATTCAGATATTTCAATTTGAAAGAAACACAACATTGACTGAAAGATTTCAGTGAATTAACCCTTAAAGTCATTTACCTGAGAAACCATCCTTTAATGTTTTACCTTAAAATGACCAACATTTAAAAAAAAAAATATAGCTGCAAAGTAAAAGTTTCACACTAAAGATGAATCACTGATGAACATTTAATGGCAATTTACTCAATTATTATGAGGAAACAGAGATCCATTTCTAATATTTATATCAAATATGTTTATGTCTATAAAATATACTGGAACATCAATAAAATGTCTGCATAGTGAAATATATGAAGTCCATCTGCATTTATACATCATATTGATGTTTAAATAACGGGAACTGCAGCCCATGTTCAGTCAAGTTAGCAAGAATTACGGATAAACAACGTTTCCAGGTTTCTCTACAAAATAAAAGCCGTGATTGTTTTAATGGAAAAATTACATGATTTCAAAAATGTGACTTTGAAAATGTAAACAAACTGTAATTTCCCTCGGGATTAATAAAGTATCTATCTATCTATCCATCTATCCATCTATCTATCTATCTATCTATCTATCTATCAGTGTTAGCTAGCTGCTCCACTTGCTCTGAATATTTTGGTTCGTGTCTTTGTCAAGCCAAACAAAAAATTAATCCATATTCCTGGCTACATTACAGACAACAGCATCTATGGAGTGACCGGAAGTTAGCCGAGCTAGCGGAAGTGCTAATGAGGTCTGCTCTGGCATGGATTGTTACCGTCACATATGTAGCTTTTAATAAATCCTGCCCGAGACAACAGAGCTGTAGCTCCGTTTCAGTGTGAGTTTCTATGTCTCTCTGTGTGACTGTGTCTGACTTCCTGTAATAAAATCCTCATGTTTACTGGGAGCTGCAGCCACAGATATTTATCTATCTACTGATTCATATCAATGCACGCTAGTCTGGTCCGATGCAGTCTTGATGATGACGTTTCACGAGTACGTGAGAACCAGGTACGGACAGTTACGTACTGAGAAAACAGTCCTTCTTACCACAAAGGTACAAAACTGCTCGTCTCTCTCCTCCGGCATCAGGAAACGTCTTCCAAAACTTCTTCAAATCCAAACGACAATACAGTGAAAAGATCAAACTGACGTCATAGGTACATTCAGGTGCAGTTGGACAACGAAGTTGCATTCATAGCGGCCAATCAGATCACAGTATAAAAATGGTACCATTGATGTGTAAACTGAGCCAATCAGCCTTTGATGGTTTTGTTGCCTATAACTGATGAATATGTAGCAGAAATCTGTAGAAGAGAAGGCTTGTTTTTCAAAAATGTTGCAGCCTAAATGTCCTCCAATTCTGGAATGAGCCTAAAACTAGCAATAGTTTCTTCATCAACAGTGTAATGTTGCTTAAATATGTGTTTTCTACTTTGATTCTGCAGACTTCGATCACTAGACATCTGCAGTAAGATGCTGCAGATGTTTTATCAGTCTGTGGTAGCAAGTGTTTTATGCTGCAGTCTGCTGGGGACGCAGTATAAAACAGAAGGATGCAAGGTGTCTGACCAAACTGATTAAAAAAGCTGCTCTGTGGTTGGAATCGGATTGAACACACTGGAGGATGAGGTGGAGAGACGGGAACTGAGCAAGATGGAGGCCATTCTGACAAACATGGATCATCCACTTCACATCTGCTTCAATGAACAACGAAACATCAGTGGACGGCTTCCTATCCCTGCGCTGCAGGACCGAAAGATTTAGGAAATCTTTCTTGCCATCAGCAGTCAGGCTATTCAATTCACAATTAAACAGATAAGAACCCTGACAACTGAATTTCCCTTCGGGATGAATAAAGTGATTCTGATTCTGATTCTGATTCTGGTTCAGTTTGGTTTGTTTATTTTTGTAACCATGGTAATGCCAGTACCAGTGCATGCTGGGAAACAGGAAGTAAAAATTGCCATGCGGCCAGCTACAGGCATGCGTGAGCTTCACAGTGGTCAGCTTATCAGTTGATTGCTTTTTTTCTCCCTTTTTGCTAAGGCAACGTCTGTAAGTATCTCATCATTGTGATGTTAAGTTCTTACTAGTGCTAGGCTAGGCTAGGCTAGCTTAATGTTTATCGCTGCTTTTCCTAGTCTGTTCGTGCTTTATCATATATGTTACAGAGCTAAAGTAGCTGATCTGTATTATTTTCCAGATACTGTGTCCTTGATTTGATTAATGATATAGACATTTTATTGTATGTTGCAGTTTCACAAAATTCCCATTAAACTTCATGGAAGTGAATCAGCTGTGTCCTGGAGTTTTTTGGGAGTGTTTAAGCTGAATGGAACATAGCCCATGACAAACAGCAATGCAGACTCTGTACGACAGAGTGTCTGATGGTTCAATTTAGTAGTAATTCTTGATTCAGCTACATAAATAAACCCTCAGTGTGCTCCCCTGTGGCTCATAACAGCCTGTTATACCTTAGTAACGGAGCTCCTTTGTCCTCCTCCTTGTTGCTTTCATCACGGCTTTGAAGGTGTGGGATCCCATCCCCACTCATTGAACTCAAAGAGATAGCTTCAGGCTTAGCTTCAGGTCTAAGTCTGGGTTTAACATCACCGTGGTAACTGATGCTCCAGAGAAGGTTTTGACATAACAGACTGCTACGTGTGGAAACACCTCCTGCTGCCCAGTCAGTTCAATCTGAAAACATCAACACCATCAGCGTTCCTGAAGAGGCCATGAAGCTCAGACAGACAGAGGAGAAGATATGAGTTTCTTGAGCTGCGAGCTATTTCACAGCCATTCAATTATTCTATCAGCTGTTGTAGAGTGATACAATCCTCAAACGGAAACTGATTAAAACACTAAAGCTTCACAGCAGAGCTGACTGTAAATGATTCGCCGTAGGTCAGTTCTCCAGTTTGAATCACGCTTTTGTGTTTGTTCCTAAGAACACTGAACACTACCAAGGCTGCAGCTCAAAGAACAAGGCTGAAACTGTTTTACACACTATAAAATGAGATTGAATGTGAGATTACTGAGTTTATTCTCTAATTCACCATGAAAATAGTTTTTATTAGACATTACACCTGTAACTTTGTCATGCAATCTTGTGATGCACGGAGGAGAGTGGGGTAAAAGAAGGCAGTTTTAATTGAGGTGTCATTACAGTGGAGGCATGACAGTAATGTATTCAAATAAAACCTGTACATATGCTTCAGGATGTGTGGCATAATAATTTGTCTGGAACTAAAATACTGTTTTTAAAATATGGCTATCCAAAAAAATGTTGTTTCTTTTTGGCTCAACGTGCCCCCAACAAGGAGTAAATTGAGCCTTTGGAGAAAATATGTCGGGGTAAAGTCAATCTGCCCACCCGGCCAGCAGGCAGATGGGTCCCCCCTATATAGAGCCAGGTTCTGCTCAAGGTTTTTTTCCCCTGTTAAAAGGGTGTTTTCCTTGCCACTGTTGCCTTTGGGCTTGCTCTGGGGGTCAGGCATATGGGTTCTGTAAAGCGTCTTGAGACGATTTGACTGTAATTGACGCTATATAAATAAATTGAATTGAATTGAAGTGTGCCATCAATTATGTTGAAGTAAAACTGAAAATTTGATGCCTCATATAATGCTATATTAAAGACAAATTCAATGCTAAATGACGTCTTAGAAGTTGCATTTAAACATAAAACGTACAACTTCAAAGGGCAGTTTCCTTCAATAAGGCCCAAGGAGGACAACTTTTGGAACAAATTCAGGTTCAAATGAACCAAGGTGGGCAATTATTCAACATAAAGCTGTAGAATTACAATAATGTAATTATTTACCAGTAATCATAGGTGGGGGCCATTAGCTCCACTAACCCCACTGCCACCATTTTGAAATTTCCAACATATTTTCTCCAAAGGCTCAATGTGCCCCCAACAAGGAGTAAATTAAGCCTTTGGAGAAAATATGTTGGAGTAAATTTTGCCATCAATTATGTTGAAGTAAAATTTAAAAGTTTATACCTTATGTAATATAAGATCTGTCTCCATTTGTTCATCTCAGACCATGTGGTCATATCTTGTTCTCTCCAACCCTGTTCTGCTTACTTATTTTTTAAAATCCTTTTATTTTGTCCATGGATCGCTTTAAAGTTGTTCTGTCGATCTTCATCTGCCACCTGATGTACACGATGTATAATTACAGTATTGAATTTTATTATTTACCAATAATCAACTTAATCCCAACCTTCTGGCTCAACTAACCCCCCCGTACCGGAGAAAACCCACGCATGTACAGGGAGAACATGCAAACTCCATGCAGAAAGATCCCAAGTAGGCCGGGAAACGGACCGGGGATCTTCTAGGTGTAAGGCGAAAGTGCTACAATCAGAAAAATGCTGAAAAATCGCTCTGACCCTAATTCAAACTGAGCCTTTGTGTTAATGGATCAGTGACTGAACACTGTTTGCGTCCACTTGTTGCCTTCATTGTTTTTCTGTCATGGTGTTGCCACAATGTGATGAATGCAGTGACCCAGTGAGTGGGAGGCTGGGTTTATTAGCTGCTGCTTCCCCACAGCGGCGGCGTTTGACCTTTAGTGACCTCGATCCAGCTTGTTAACCCGGGAGGTGAAAGGTCAGAGGTCATAGGCTGTGAAAACACACACTTGCAGCTTCAAGATCTTCACACGACAGGAACAACGAGTTATACGAGAGTTACCAAATGAAGTCAAACAAGGCTGAAGTTATTTTCACAACAAAATTTATTAGAAGAATAGTGGTTTTGAAAAGAAGGTTCTAGCATCCAGTGAATACTACCTTACACAACATTACAGCTGAAATGTGTGGCAAAAATGGCAATTTTCTTTTTTTATTATTTTTTACCAAATTGAATATAACATAACCAGTAAAATATTTTACACATGCACAAAGACAGATCTAATCAGCGTCGCCTGATGTTCAATGCAAAATGAAGTAAAAAAAAAAAAAAAAAAAAACAACTTTAGGAAATCAAATCATCATCTTTCATCTTTTTGTCAGAAAACAAAAATCACAGACATTATGAGACAATTCATTATTCATTAGCCCAAACAAAAGATCCGATTTTGCATTCAAAACAGGGAGAGAGAGAAAGGGAAAAATAAAACCGTGTCAATCAAACTAAAACTGATTATTGTGATCCTTGTTAAGTGCTCATTTACATGGACATCAATAATATAAGCCTAGAAGAATAAAAGTCCAACTCACAAGGTACAAAATAAGAACGAAAACAAAAAAATATTGTACATAAATAAAACTACAATATGAGAAAAATATTTTTAAATTATACAATTTTTTTTTGTCAAACTGTAAACAGTAGATATTGAAAAATGAGGTCCATTGGGGTATTTGGAGAACCTGTGTGTAAGTGTGTACGCATGTGTGTGTGTGTGTTCATATGTGTTCGTGAGAGGTACAGTCCAAGTGGGACCAGACCATGAAAGGGGGCTTGAGCGTCCTGAGCATCGGCACAGCGCCCCCTAGGGCCCGCTGGACAGAAGGAATGAGGTATATCGTCAAACCCAAAAACAAAATCTCAGCGGAAACGAGGAAAAAAGCCCAGCAGGCCCTGCCGCGGGGCGTCCAGCCACCCGTTAAGAACCGAGGTGAGATTACAAACGTTAGAAACCTCAGCAGGACAAAAACTGAGACCAAAGAAAACAAGAGGCTTGTTGTTCTATCCAAACCAGAGTCCAAACCCCTGGACAACACTTCTTGCATCTACCCAAGTATCACAAGCTGTTTCCAAACCAGTCAGAGCTATCGCTATCACAACAAAATCAGGTTACTACCAAAACCAACATCAGGAATGTCAAAAGTAATCTTAAGAGCTCTTACAACATGAAATACAACTTATCTGTCTTACATAGTTCTCACCAAACATCACCGATGTGATTGTTGTAGGAGGTACAAAATTTAGGCAAAATTCATTAAACACTCCTGTCATCCAGACCAGCTCAATAAATAACTGCTTTTGCATGACTTTGTGAAAAAACAGACTCTAAAGTTTACAGGAGACGGCGTCGGCCAAGCTGCGTGCAACAACGCAAACTCTGAGCAACGTACATCAGAGGCTTTAGCCAATCACAGCAGAGAGAAGTGGCTGCCGAAAAAGTCCAAGAACAAATGAGGACAATTTCACTGAAATTTGCTCCACAGGTCTTTCTGCTCCACTTCGACTCGCCTCGTTCCTCAACAGCTCTGCAGGCCTGCAGATCTCAGAGCAAAAGCCATGGCACTTTATGCAAGTCAGAGAGAGAAGCGTGGTTCTGAACTGAGAAGAAGATTGACATTCATAGCATACCAAAAGTATCCAGAGATCAAAAGAACGGAGAAGAGACAGCTAAAGGATAGAAAATGGAATAGTAGTAATTCCATGAGTAGAACACAAAACTAAACTCTGAGGGTGAGAAAAACTGCTTCTGATTACTTAAGATTTTGGCTGTAATTGGTCTTTAAAGGAACAGGCTAATGAACAGAAACCATAGTTAAGGTTGATCACTGCTAGGCCTCGGTGTGGATTAAGTACCTGAATAAGAGTGAGAGCAGTGTTGTTGAGGGTCCCTGAGGGTGTCTGGGTAATGAAATTTGGGTCTGTAAGGCGCCCAGAGAAAGGCATGTTTTCTACAGACAGCCAGGATACGTTCAGAGATGCAGTTCTTCCAACCGTTCCGTTACTATAAGAGCACAAGTAGATTAATGTTCCTAAAAACAGCTCTGAGGCTAAAACATGGTAGAACTGAAGAAAATCAAAAAAGAGCAAGCTTTTCAATCCGTGCATGGTTCGTTCATTCGTTTTTCCGTTTCAAAATAAAATCTAAAAAAATCAATAAACCACGTTGTTTTTTTGTTTTTCAGTTTTTGAAACCTAAATGTAGAAACGTATTATTTAACTAGTGGAAAAACCACAGTGTTGGATTTTTGCTCTTGCTTTTTAACCCAAAATACAAAATACGGCTGTTGTTTTAATTTGTTGCCACACCGGAAGTCGCTGATTAAGAACAGTTTAAAGCTGGTCTGGCTCGTGAACACATCTAGAATGGCTGTACTGGAGCGCTTTTCCAATTTCATTCTCTTTGAGAGTGACAAAACCCACGCAGAAATCATGGAGCTCCACATTGCTCTATATTAAAGAGCTTATACTATATGATATTAAATCTGCTATGAAACATCTGTAGACGGAAACTATCACCAGTTAGCCTGATTGTCAGTTAAACTAGAACAGCGGTCACCAGAGTTCTTGACATTTTAATACTTAAAAATACTTGCTTGGACCATTAAAGCAATTTTGTTCACACAGAGATCATGAGTTCTCAGAGTGATGCGTCTATTCGATCTAAATAAGACAAACACGTCTTGTTTTCACAGTACGTGGTGCAGAGTTTGAGACAGAGAAGTGAAGTCAAATTGCCACGAGTTCTCACTTTGACTTCTGGTTCTGCCAGTCGCTTCCAAATGGGAAAAGGCTTTTTATGTTTGTTTAAACCTTAAAATTTGTAAAAACGAAGCATTTTTTTTTCCTTTCTCTGCTTTTAGTTTCTGGAATTTCATTTTTAAACAAAAAAACAAACCGATTATTTGTTTATATCATTTTATTTCGAAACGGAAAAACGAATGAGCGAACCATACACGGATTCTTTTCACCTTGTTTCTTACACAGCCACACGCACTCACACTCATATGCACTTTTTTTGTTTTTTTCGTTTACACAAGGAAAAAAATGATTGCAAAAGAGCTTTAGCCAAAAACCACTACGAAAGCTGTTGCAATGACAAACAAACACCTTAGGTGCTCCTCCTTCTCTCGAAAGGGATTTTTTTTTCTTAGGGGCAATATTTTATATTCAAAACATCAGAATTTGTCCTGTGGACAACATCCAAAAAAAAAAAAGCGCTTTTGGATTAACCAGCCTCTTCAAACCAAAGGACTGATACAGGGGTATGTACACCAGCATGCAAAAATATCAAGAGGGTCAACGTTCATGAAACCGTCCGTCACTCTCGGCAAAGCACGAGGGAGATACACTTTCTAACGACTTCACTGTCTGCCGGGTTCTACGGAGAACCGGCACAGGATCCATACTGCTCCACTTCCTTCATTTGAAACAGTCTTTACTTTTCTAGACATTAAAACACACAAAGCGTTTCCCCTCAGTGCCTTCAGCAGACAGTTCCACCTCACCTGTGAAAAAGACAGGTGAGGGTTGTTGATGGGAGAAGCGATTCTATATACAACCATCCTGAAGACACCCCCGTCCCCCTCCCAGCAGCCCTTAAACCCCCCAACAAATGTGACTTTCACGTCAGAGTCACCTTCATAAATATACTGTCTTTACAGTGTCCGCTTTAGAAAACATAAACAAACACCCGCCCACCCCGACCCCCCAGTTTCACAGAATCAGGCTTGTAAAGACTACAACTACACGAGATCCTAGTTTCACTACTTCTTCTGTTAACGAAAAAACTTAAGTCGCCCTGCCCCCTTTGCCCTATGCTACATCATGGGGAAATAACAAGCAAGAACGGAGTAAGAAAACGAACACCAAAAGCGACAGAGTGGGAGTGATTTCACCTAACATACTGCACTGGACTTCTGTATTGTTTCCCTGAATCATCAATGGAAAAGGCTCATCCTTTTCCTTTTCAAGATAAAAGTATATGACATTAGATATTTTTATATACATATGCATTTGTGTTTGTGTCTGTGTGGGGCTTGTATAGGTATATCTATGTGCGCATATAGAGCATTTTTAAATTCTTAAATATGTATAGTTAAATTAGAGGTTTGTTGTGTTTGCGTTTTTTTACATTCAGTTTTCAACAAAGATAAAGAGTAGATAAGGAGATAGAGAGGTATGTAAAAGGAACGGGGAGGGGAATGTGTGGTTTCAAGTGTTCCACATGTTGGCCGTCATTCTTTCAGCAAACCCACTTCTGAAAAATCTTCTGTGAATCTTTCGCAAGCTGTTGAGAAATATGAAATATCAGTGTCAAACTGTCTGCAATAACAACCGAGGAATGCTGTGTGGGCTGCAGAAGCTTTGGGACCAAGAATGTTCACGAATCAAAAGACAGAACACGTACGTAAAAAGCTGCGGAACCTCCACTGGAGCTACGCACTGCATGGAAAAGAGGAAACAAAGCAAGAGGGGGAAACGAAGAGAGAAAGGGCAGGTGATGAGTGTCGATGGACAGGATCGGACAATATATGGAAGTTGTCAAGGTTACATGGATTTCTTTTCTGAGGTATTCTGTGTTGTAAGTTTTTTTCTTCTTTACATTTTTGCACACCAAAAAACACCAAGATGGAAAATGTAATCAAAGACTGAAAGAAAGAGCAAACACTTAGCGTCACGTTCCCATGCGCAGATTCAGTCAAAGCGCTCGACTTTCTCCTTTTTTAAGCGAGCGGCTTTCCTTAATTTTGACATGTGGGAAGGCAACAGTCCAAGTCTTGTAGGTTAGATCTCCAGAGGACTAACGAGGTGGGTCATTAAGCGAGCTCTGCATGAGCCTCTCCTGCTAAGAGTTATTCAGATTTACAATCCTTGCTGTTTATAAAGCACTGAAAAAGTATTTGGCTAAAAATAATGTACAGAATCAGTCAAAAATAATAACGAAGGCTTTTCAAATACCCTTTTAAGTGATGTTCTTGCTTTCATGAGTCAGCCAGGTGACTGCGAGGTCTCCAACAAAAAAAAGTTTGCCGTTTCTGCAGACAGAACTGTAATCTTCTGTAGAGTTTAAGAATATTTATCTCACCTGCCAAACTTCCTGTCTGAGGACTAACTCCAATATCTGCTCAGCAAGTGCCGGTCTGTCTGACCTGACTATCGATCACACTCATGAGCCGGTGTTGCTCTTCAGCTCGACTATAAATACACCGGCTGGTGTGGTTATCTGCAATGTAGTGTAGACTTCACAACTCAAAGGTAACAGAGAAGGTACGTGGTCGTCAAAGACACCATAATCCAGAAGACATCATGACTCATAAAGACGGCAAACAAGAAGCTACTAGAGAATCACAGAAATACACAGGCAATTTCAACGAAACACAACCCTGCTCATTAGCTGATTTTTTTCTTGTTTTTCTGTTTTTTGAACACAAAAACCAAAAGTCAAGCCCGAGCCTGTTACTTTGAACCATCAAAACAAGAGATCAGAGACATCATACAACATTAACGGCCAAACCTATAAAATATTAAGCTTCTTTTGTGGGCAGAGTTCATGAAATTTATACTGAAATCTGAAATATTAACCAACTGCCAAACATACTGTATGTAGTGTGTCCGTGTGTTTTTCTCCTTGTAGAAAGACTCAGTATTGCAGAGGATAATGACCCTCCCTTGTTGCTGAGAGAATCTGAAGCCCTGCCTTAAATAATCTGAGGAGAGCACGGCAAAGCCTCTGTGAAAAGAAAACAGAAAGGGAAAAAGAAGAGGGAGGTTTATGATGAGAGGTGAAGGACCTGGGGCTGCACAGGAGCACCCCATCTCTCCTGGGATAAATGAGGGCCTGTCAGCCCCGCGGTGCTCACGCTCCACTGACCAGAGATGCCGAGAGGACGACACATATCGAGGGGCAAAGGTGAAGGGAAGGGAAGCATGGGGGTTTATGACTTTTCATCTAAGAAAGTGACAATAAAATCAAACAGCGTTAAAAGAAGTGTGGAGAGGGATGCGAGGCCCCGACCCAGGCGGATGCTCCGGCATGTCCGGAAGCTCCACACTTGTGAGTGACAGAACAATCAAGATGTGACACATCAAGAAGAAGAGACTGCGACAGTCAGCGAACAATCACAGGGCACTGTCTTCGAGAACCGCCAGTGAGACTCATGAGGCCTGATAAATCCTCTTTGAAGCATTTAACTCTCATCAAAAAGGCCCAGGGATGGTACAGAAAGCTTCTAGTGGTGGAAACAGAATATGCGTTAGTTTGTCGAACCAACTTCGTGCAACTGAGTGACTCCTCAGCGCATGAAAAGATCCCTACAGGCGAGTCCTCGTGACAGACTGAGGTAGCAGAAATAACAGAGACCGTCTCAGAGACAAGCAAAGAGAACGACAAATATATGCTCACAGATGCTCTCGTGTGGATACAGAAGAGAGCAAGACGTAGAAAGAAGGTAAAAATCTGCTAGAAGTGTGAGGAGACGGGGGAAAATGAGAGCAGACATTCTGTGGTAAATATTTGTTGTGAGTTTGGCCGATAGTATTTCCTTTGAATCAGAAATATGCCAGACAAAACCTGAAGAATTAGCAGCAGCGTCTGCGAACTGAGACGGATCTGAATCAGTTCTGTTGGATTATCCGAACTGAACTCTTTGCTTTGTGCGAGCGCAGGAGATGAAGCAGAGTTAGCAAGAGCGGGCTTTGAGTTCAGAGGAGCAGAGAGCAGCTGGTCCATGTAGGTGGCTCTGAAGGGCCAGACACACCTCCACACGGGAACAATGCTGCAAGATTGTCATGGCAACACACGAGGGCACCTCACATTTCCTTCACACCGTCCTCGCTTCGATCTTCAAAAGTTCTTTCTCCAACCTGCAATATTTTTGTCCCTAAAAATCTCTTTGTCTCTTCGAGCAGACTTTCAGATCTACAGCAGCACCTTTCAATCAGACGCCGCCTGCCAAGGTAACGCTCGGCGGTGAAGTGAATTTCAGTATTGTTCCATTAAAAACCCGATGTTTGACTGTGGCGTGGGGGTGGGGATGGCGACCTTCAGCGGCCTTTATTCTTCTCTACTTCACTTAGATTTCATCCTCGCACTCCCATCCACCTCCTCAGACCGGCACGTCTATCCGACCGTCTGTCTGGCTGCCATCTGTAAGGAGGCTCTCTGACGAGGCGGAGGGGTGAGACGAACGCCGGCACCGCGGGCTTGTCGGAGGCGAGAACAGCCAGTGTGGGAAAATGTCTGCCTGCGAGCCTTTCACAGTGCAACATAATCACGGAAAGGCAGGGGGAGGGGTGGGGGGGGATTTAAGCTGACAAATTTGACCTGAACCTCGCACGACATTTTGCTTTCGACGGAAAAGCTCTCCGTAGTTTCACCTGGGTGGTTAGATTAGACATGATTGAGAAACCCACCCTGAAGGATTAGATTCAAAGATTGTGATTAGAGGCTTCAAAAGGCACTCTTGATCCCCTGGTCGAGGAATAAATGTGTAATCACTTATTGTTCAGTTTAAACGTAAGACGTTAAGAGCCAAGGTGGTAACCAGGCTGCGATTTGAAAACACATCCAGCTCTGTGGAACTACGCAAAGTCCGGCTGTGAATATGCACATTATTTTCAATACAGTGTTAGTAAGGAATGCCTTAACTCTTAGATGCATAAGTGGGTCGTTTTCTTACAATATCTTTGTAATTAAAAGTCTTTATCATTTCATATTCCAGCTATTCCTATAATAACATGTTTCTGAGATCATTCCATTTAAATTTTTAAGCTACCTGTTATACTTTTAAGGAAATTGTAATATTTGTACTACCACCCCAAGCTCTTTATCACTGATAATATCATACAAGAGGGACGGAGAGCAGCAACAGCTGGAGGAAAAGAGTGGAAAATGTCAACAAAATGGATGATGACATTCGTCTACTGCTGTTCTGTATAATGTTCTTCTTTTTCAGTTATTAAAATGTTCAAAATCTGCTGTAAAATGAAAAATAAATGTATTTCAAACATGAAATCATTCTTGTGTGGACAAAAATATCATATAAACAATAATACAAATGATTATTCTTAACCAAAATGACAATAATGGCCTAAAAACACACTTTTGGAAGAGTGTAGGGTCCAGTCACTTGGGCATCTAAGAGTTAAAGGGTGATTGAAAATCATCGTTGATTTCTGCGCTCTCTCATCTTTCTATAGTGTGACATAACATTATGGGTCAAACTGGAAACGTTCCTTCTTGGAGTGAATCTTAGTAATTTAGTAGATTTTGACTAAAAGGGAGTGAAGGCTGATTTGATTGCTGCAGATCGGCATCGCTCTGGAGGCGGGTCCGGCCACTAAGGTTCCCTACTCGGCTCTGCTCTCAAAGCCAGACTGCTACTGAGTGACTGCTTGTCACATCTTCACAAATGCTTTGACATTTATAAAACTTGGCATCACACTCCACGACAGAGGAGATGCACATTTTAACAGATCTGTTAGCGCCGCTTTGACAAATGTGTGGAGAAAGAAAAAAAAAACACAGCACAGCGAAGCTTTCAGTCCACAAGGAGAACTGTAACCGTCAGTCAATGTGCTGAGGATTATTCTTTACTACTGCACTTTAAAGTCAGGTAGATGTTGTTTTAAGAGACAGACATGCTTCTTGGATATGTAGCTGGATATGCAGTTAAAAGAAAAATCCACCTTAGAACAAACCAGACAGTTTCTCAAGCACCACCTACTGAAAAAAACTGATAAGTGGTGATGTTCTTTGCATTCGTGTGGCTTCTTTTTTTCCCTTGAGCTTGCTGTTTTGATTGCATCTTTAAGTGGAGAATCCAACCCTGAAGCCATGATGGTCAACGTGGGAGCAATTCTTTCTTGCTTTTATTCTGTGTTTTCTCAAATATCGAAATGTGAGGTATAATTTTTTTTTAAAACTCTAGAAAAAGATCCTCTAAAACATAAATATGAGTTACAGGATTTCTTGTCAAAAGGACATGGCATCCTTCGAAGTTGTGCTTTGTTTTTACCAGGCAGACAAAACGCTTAACTACAGGTGTCCAACTATTCCCCCATTTTGCTCAAAGCACAGAGGCTTGGAACAGCGTGTGTCACTTTTGATTTTCCACATCCAAGCAAAAATGAAGGCTCAAGACTGTGTTATCTTTGTGCGTCTCCGCCCACAGTTAACGCGGCTGAATACAATGAATTCATGCCCATACCCCAGGGGTTGTCAAACGGAGGTCTGGGAATAGAGGGCAGTCACTTACAGCAGCAGAAAATAGATGAGGCAGTTTGAGGGAAAACTTCTGAAGAAAAAAAAATAGAGAGAAACTTGAGGCAAGCAGGAATGCAAAGAGCATCACAGCCTGGTCGCTTATAACACAACAACAGTAGGGAGGATTTTTCCTTTAACAGAAAGATCAGCAGGTTGATATCAAAAAAAGAAGAAGAAAAAGCCTCAGACAAAACAAAGTGGTTTTCACAGAGGCAGTGCCTGCAGTGTCCCGGTGTGCCAGATCAAAATCAGCCAGCAGGGCTGATGTTCTGCAGGCTGTGGACAAAACACACCCACCTGCTTCTAAAAGAGACACGGCAGACTCCAGCTTCATAATTATACATATAATCCGCCCACACAAAGCGTGGCTACCTGATGAGGAGGGAGAGTGTGTGTTGCTGTCGGTGTCTCTGTCGGTGTGTGTGCGTTTCTGCTCTTCCACGGCTGTATGTGCTAGAGAGAATACAGCATTGTATTCATGGAAACCTGGCTTCTGGCTTTAAAGAATTTTTTTGTTTGTACGAAAACAAAGAAAAATAAGATGCCATCAGAAGAACAACAGTACGAACAACCACAACGAGAAACGACAATTATTCAAAATCTGCTTCTGTCGGTTAACATCTAAAAATCTGGAAACGAGCTGTACCAAAAATCCTGATTCTTCCTGTGTGTGTGTTTCTAATATACAATCAGCTGCTTTGAAGTGGTCGGACCTGAGGTATAAATGACAACCAGATATGCAGCGTGACAGAATAAGAAACAGAAGAAACCTCTCTGCAGAGAGGAGCATGGCAATCACATACATTATGGTTCTTTCTTTCCTGGCGAGCTCGCCGCATCACATGCCATCCTCTAAGAAAAGGGTGCATCACGCGGCGTCTACTAAGTGAGGTTACAATAGTTGCTGTTCGACATTTTTTTCTTTTCATCACGGTTTTGACAGTCTTTCACTCAGAAGAAAAACAAAAGAAAAAAAAAACAAATCAAATAAAAACCAACCTGAAAAGCAGAGAATTGATTGGCTTACCTGAAGATGCAAAAACAGTAAAATAAATACATACACATTCATATAGCTTTTCTCATTTTCATCATATTAAGGTACATTTTCCTGTGCGTGCCGTGTTTTTTGGGGAATACAGTGTAAAAAGTTTCAGATAGAATATTTTTCTTTTAAAAGACGGCTGATAAAGGAAGGTTAACTTGTCCACCTGTCCCCAATCTCCCCTCTGGGTCTCTGATTTCTCTGGGTGTGAGAAATAAAAAAACTAAATTTAAAAAAAATCCCCCTGTCAAGTTTCAAACTGGAGTTGTGTTACACTTAAAATAGAACAATAAACCATGAAAAAGAAAGGAATAAAACCCCTCAGTGAACAAAACTCATTGTTCTTTCTCAGACCAGGGTGGGACCAACATGACTTAGTGCCTCCAGGGTGAAACCAGACGACTGAATCCTAAAATGTTTTGACTTTTAGAGGGAGAAATGAGAAGTTTTCAGTCCTCTCATTCAACCCCAACCACTGCTGAAACAAACGGATCGCTGTGAGATCCCTGTGGCTCTTTCTTTTTTGTCAATCTGTCGCTCTAACACCTCTACTAGGTTTTGTTGCAAAAAAAAAAAATACCTGAAAAGTGGTAGGGTGGCAAATATTGGTCAGTCAGACACTTGAAGCATCTCCCTCCTCCCTGTGCAAGAGGAAGGCGAAACAAAGAAAAGAAAAACATAATCAAAGAAAAGAAACAGTAGAGGATACTATATTTCCCAGAGTATCAGCTATCCCTTTGCCAAGCTCCCAGGTAAGGGATACATAAAAGTACGAGGCACGGAAAGGAGTCAGAGTACTGAGAATGAGGTATAACACTTGGTCTCTGCTGACCAAGCTGACATGTAGTTCTTATATATAAATATATATAACTGTATATAACTATATATATATGTATATATAGTAAAGGTAGTTAAGTCTGCGCCATTTTCCGACTGACAAATATTGCTGCCCTCCCCATTGGCTCGATCCTGAGACATTTACAGTACTGAAGGCTACTGTTGCATGCCCGCGTCAGAAAGCGACTGCGTTTCCAATGCAAGCAGCATAAAGTGAAATTAAAATCAAAAGAATAAAAACAACAGTCTGTTAAAAACGATGCGACAGTGTCCTCTTTTTTGCAGATCACTGTTCTGGTTTTTTGAGTTTGAGCGATTCATTTCACTTCACTACATTCATTACTTTAGTGTTTGTTATTTCATATATATATAAATAGGTATACGCTGTTCTCTTAAGTATATAATATAGTATGAGGTTTCTTTAGAAACAGCAGTGAGACTCAGTTGAAGGAGGACTTTTTTGGACAGGGGGAGCCGTTAACCACATGAATAGAAACAATCAATAAAACCCAAGAAAAATCAAATAAAATGAAATAAATATACACCTTAAATGGCATGCACCTCAGTAGATAAGAGCAGACTGAAAATGGGCCTTTTAAAAATGTACTTGGATATTTTTTCTTTTTCTTTTTCTTAGAAAGGAAGGTAAAGGAAGAATGGAGAGAAAAGTTTTTTTTCTAGATAATTTACAGATCTGTGTAAAATATCCACAACTTGTTTGGCCCTCGAGGAATGGCCTACACGGGCATTCAGTGTAAGTGCTGTCGGAGTTTATCCATGCAAACCTGCGCATCAAATGCCAATTGCATTATTTCTCTACATATATTTTCTTGTTTTTATTTATAGCACAAATCCATGCTTTACATTCATTACATGAAAGAAGCTAACAGGCAGATTGCCATAAGTTTGTTTTGTTGGTTTTTTCTTCTGCGTGAATCGTGTGTTGTCCGACTCTTATTCGCAGCAGGCTAAGTGAGCAGCTATCGTGCCTTTCATCAGAGGCGTAACAAGTGCTTTACTCTCAACACTGAGGCTTCGATCCTGTTTTAACTATCAGATCTGTGCATTGTCCTTCGCTGGGTCCTAGTTGACACGCAGAACAACCTATTAGACACTTCCAATGCTCAGCATTGTCAAAGTGTTGGACGCATTTCATGCATACCAACTCCTGGTAATATCTTGCTCCAGGAGTCTGTTCTAGAGCTTTTTCATTTGGCCGTGCATGCCATAACAATCAAGCCAAGGGAGCTACAAAGCTTAACCCAATAACCACAGTGGGGAGGAGATAAGATTGTATGCAACAGCCAGTTAGTGATTCTAATTTTAATTAGATTGTGATTAATTCATAACTTAGTGTGAGTTTTAGCATCTGTACTAGTGGTCTGGAAATACTCAACATTATATATCGTATTGGCCCAACCCCAAAATCAGCCAAATAAGTGGTGCATGCCATTTTTAACAGAATAATCCAAAATAAAAAAAGAAAACAAATCAAATAAATAAAATGTTCAATACATTTCAAAAGGAGTGAATTATCATCATCATTTCATCTGAGCAGAGAGTTACAATTCTCGTGTTAAAATCTCACAGACTGGGTGAGCACCAGGCAGTGTTAGGAGCGAAGAGCAACATTCAGCGGCGAAGGGAGGGAAAACAACGAGACGACACTACACAAAACTGAACTTGTTCAAGCTGTCAACCTTTTTTTTTCTTTTTTCCTTTTTTTTTCTTTTTTTAAGTCGTGGAGGTAATTGAGAGGAAAAAAAAGAGTAGTTTGGGTCCAAGCTGCACCTTTCTGAAAGTCTTCACACACTAAAGCTTTTTATTCCATCTCTCTGCCCTCCTCGTCGCTCCGTATCCCCCCGAGAAGAGCTACACTACAGGCGTAACCTCAAACTTTCTTTCGCTCTTGTTTTTTTCTCTTAGTTCTGAAAAGTGCTATTTTCGAAGTTTAGCGTCATTAGTTAAATCCACAAACCCCACATCAGCGTTTTCTGGTCTTTTTCATGATTCTTTGAGCAGGTCTATCTGCCGTTTTAAATCATGTGGCCATCCCACAGACAAAGCATTACTGTCCTCTGCTCTGTTTCTGATAGGTCCAACAGGAAATTACCATATTTGTAACCCACATCGTCTGTCTCAGTTACCCTGAGTTAATGAGGAGAAAAACAAAACACCCAGAATCATGAATTGGCTTTTACATAGTCAGTCATAATAACTTATAATATATTAAAATCTGCCTTTTCCTAACCTATCATCTACCCCACCCCACTGCATATTACCCACCCACCACCCTAAAATTAACACCCCACTATAAATGCACATCGTTGTAGTAAACTGCCTTTGCAACTGTCTTTGAAGTTTCAGGGAGAAGAATATCGTTAAAACTCATCACCTAAGCCGCTTCTGCTTAGCTCGATTAGAAAAGGAAAAGAAAAACTCATCAGCAGTATGTTATTAGCTAAGACAAGCTAAAATTCATTAGCTCATGCGAGCTGAATCCTTTCGTAAGAGCTAGATAATGGACTGGATAGCAGCACAGTTTCACATTCTGATCCTAAAAGGCCTTCATCCAGCAAAGATCACCGTGAGGGGAGCTCACTTCAGTCACCGTTTGGAGGGCAACCTGCAGGTGGCTCCGGCTTTCCAGGATCAGCAGTGAGAAAGATGGAGGTCCATGAGGTAGCATTCCGCCCTAAAAACAGCTGATTCATAGCCAGATTACCCCTCAGCTTGTCCCTTGGCAAAAAAGAGAGCTAATGAGCCTCCTGCGTCTGAATATGAATCAGCGCGTGCAGGCGACGTGCACCTCTGACCTGTTGCAAGGTTGTGACTGGGCTTCAGTGACAGACCATAATAAGTGCATGATGCATGGGCAACAATGCCGAGGTAACCTGGTCTGCGAGCGCCAGACCCAAAGTGTAGTGCAAAAGAAAGCAAAAACAAATCAAACGAAAAAGATAGAGGAGAAGAAGTCGATTACAGGAGTCAGTAGTGTCCACGAAACTCACAAACATGCATCCCTGAATGACTTTTGTGTGTCTTTTCTCGTTCAAAAAAAGGACGGGTTAATGTTGCTTTCGTCCGCACAGAGATTAGCAAAGTACTTTAAGGAGGAAAGAAAAAGTTTGCAGTTAAAGCGTCATGGCTACCTGGCAATAAGAGAATGGGTTTGATTCAGAACCCTCGTGAGGAATATCAACGGCATGATTAAACCTTACAGTTGGCTTCAAATGTAATAGACAGTTCACTTACCAATTTTCAGCTAGTACTCCGCGAGAGAGGGGAGTGGTAAAGGGACAAATTTGTCAGTTTTTTTTCGGGAGTTAATTTCTCAAACATTTTTTATCCCCAAATCGGAATTGTCCAAAGCCCAAACTGCATTCATAAGCAGCAACGCTTCTGGGTATCAAGTTCAGAAAAGAAGGGAGATATTGGGTTTTTGGGCTGGGGATTATCAGCATGCTTATGGTAATTTCATTAATTGTCATTTAACTAATGTCTTTAGCTGCATTTGTTAAGCCCCTGGATATAAAAGCTGAACAAATGCTTGTACAGCGTCGCTCAAGTGACGCCCGTTAAAAACCGTCCGATTAGTTGTTTCTCTCCAGTTTGTTTAAAGAATCCTCCTCATATTATCCCTGCATTTGTGCTCACCCAGATACTGCAAAGTAAATTGGCACAAATAAAGCCCCATCCATTTTCAAATTACTTTAGTCATTTGACTGAGGTTTACATGTGTAAGTTGTTTAGTCGATCGGTTTGAAATTGTCATCAATCTCTTCTTTTACATTGTCCTTGAGCTCAGCAGCTGCTAGCGGCGGACCGTCGTCTCGCGGAGTTGCAGTAGGCGTGTTCTCCGGCTCAGTGGGAAAATCCTGGCCTCCTGCTTCCATCTTCATCATCAGCTTGAGCTTCTTCTTTGGGGGATTCTTCAGGGTTCCCATGCGCTCCTTGACCTTGTACTCCAGGGTGCTGTGAGGGATCCCATACATGTTCTGTGCCTTGGACACGCTCATCTTCCCGCTCATCACGACAGCTATGGCCTCCTCCAGGATCTCGCTGTTGTACTGGCGATAGCGGCCTCTCTTCTTCCTGGGTTGCTTGGAATTTGGGTCCCCCTCCACGTCGGAGATGGAGTACGCTGGCCCGGAACTGGAGTGGTCCAAGTCGGAGCTCCAGTAGTCGGCTGCCCCATCCAGAAGGCTTCCAAGGCTCCCTCCTCGGCGGTTCTGCTTGGGCAGGATGGCTCTCAGCTTCCGGCTCAGGGTGTTCTCCCCGTGGCCACCACCTCCAACCCCCATGGCCCCATAGCCGTACAGCTCAGAGGCGTGGGAATCCCAGGAGAGATCCATGCCCCGAACCTGAGGGATCTTGAGGTCAACAGGAGGCGAGTGGCCCTGGTCTCTCTTGCCGTCATTGTGGTGATGTTGGGCCTTCGAGACCTGATTGTGATGGTGATGGTGGAGGGAACTCTTGTAGGAGAAGGCTCCGTGGTGGTTGTGGTGGTGATTCTCCAGGAATGTTGGCAGATCTTTGAGGTCGCTCAGAGCTCCACTGGCCTGCTTTAGTTTCATCAGGCTTTCAAGGTGGGCCTTGCTTCCCCAGAAAGAGGAAGAGCCCTTCTGGCCAAGCAAGGAGTGGGACTGCCCGTGGTTGAGCAAGCCAGCTGACTCGAGATTAGCCAATGAGAGGGCAGCGGGCTGGCTCAAAAGGCGGTGCTTCTGGCTGAGGAGCTCCTCCTTGATACGCAGTGAGCGGGCCAGTGGCGGCTTGAAGGAGTTGGAGCAGTTCTCCCTCAGTCCGTCCTGCAAACTTCTCTGCAGCAGGCCGTCCTCCTCCTCCACCTCTGACAGGTTGTGTTCCATTTTGAGGGAACGCCTGGGTGGAGAACAAAAAGACAACCGATGAAATTCTTTAAAAAATGTGTCAGATTTTTGAGACAGAGGTTTGATGTATGAAGCATTTTCTGAATTGAGATTGGAGTCTGTAATACACTACTGCTCAAAAGTTTGGGGTCACCAAGGCAATTTCATGTTTTCCATGAAAACTCATACCTTCATTTATGTGCTAACATAACTCAGGCATGTCATTGGGAAATTACCAAATAAGTGAATCCTTGGAAGCGAGGGAGCGGAGCGACCGAGCCGGGGGGAGGGTTTGGGAGGGGGGCCAAGACTTTTGAAATTTAAAGGCTGAAATGGTGTATTCTGGTGAACTCTGACACCTAGAATTCTTTAAACATGAAGGCCTAAAAAAATGTCTGTATGGGACCTTCTTGGCACCCCCAAAAACAGCACAAAGTCATGTTAATGTGATGAAACCAAATATTGATACTGGATTCAAATTTGAATGAGCCACATGAAGTCATCACTATGTGTGCTTTCCGATCGACCATGGGAGTGAGCCTCTTCTGTTGAGGAACTTGAGGGGCAATGCCACTGGGTTGTTGCAAGTACACACTACTGATCCCGTATGTTTGGTCGTGTTGTCGCGTCTCTTCCCTCCACCGGGTGAAAAAATTGCTGGGCATTTGGTGGTTAGAGCGCTTTTCGTACAATTTCCTGGCATGATTTTTCGTTTTCATGTGGTCTATCAGCGCTTGGCATCCTCTGTCGCTGTATTTTGTCTCATCGTCGCACACCATGCTACAATTCTACAATTTCATTTGGCAGACGCTTTTGTCCAAAGCGACGTACAACACAAGCAAGAATTCAGACATAAGGAAAAACCTGTAGTAAGTGCAAAAAGTGCTTCAAGTGCGATTGGTCAAAGGTTGCAGAAGAATTGCCAACCAACCCCCCCCCCCCCCCCCCCCCCCCTTTTTTATTTTATTTTATTTTTTTTAATCTTTGTCAGCGCTAAATAAATGCTGGGTTTTGGACCACCTGACTTATTCTACTCCTAAGGTGGAGTCAGATTAAGTGCCTAGGTGTTCTCTAAACAATTGAGTCTTCAATGCACCTCGCTTTCCCAGCTACATCTAACTTTCGATAATGCTCTCCAATCGTTGTTTCCAACTCGTGCTTTTGCCAGCGCACTGTTGACAACTACGTGCGATCCAACCCTATACCCCTTACACCCCATATTTTTTTTCTCATCGAATTTGGGCAATTCACGTTGGGTCTCAAAATTGATACCTCGATACGCGAATTTTCGTGTATCCGCGACCAAATAACATGCCTGATAACTGCACAAGGGTTTTCTAATCATCAATTAGCCTTCCAACACCATTAGCTAACACAATGTAGCATTAGAACACAGTGATGGTTGCTGGAAATGTTCTTCTGTACCCCTATGGAGATATTCCATTAAAAATCAGCTGTTTCCATCTAGAATAGTTATTTACCACATTAACAATGTCTAGACTGGATTTCCGATTCATTTAATGTTATCTTCATTGGAAAAAAAATGCTTTTCTTTCAAAAATAAGGACATTTCTAAGTGACCCCAAATTACTGATGAGTAGTGTATGTTGCTCAAAGGTGACTTTTTATGATCCCAGATGAGGAAGAAAAGATGTCAAATTATTAGTAATAGTCATGAAAAAAGACAAAAAACAAAACCAAACAAGTACATTACATTTGTGAAATTGTCCGAGAGACACTATAGACCTCCAGTCTTTTTATTACTGTGTTTGGTTTTCAAATACAAGATTTTTAAAAGTGATGTCTGAAAAACTGAGAGACTGCTTCTGGAAAGATGTGTAGCCATTGTCCAAGATATAAGACAATAAAACCATGCCCATTTTCCCTTTATCTGGGTAGTCTAAAAACTGCTGAGAACTAACAGATACAATATGCCTGACACAACTTGCAGTAAATGAGAAAACACTGTAGTTTGTGACATGCATGAATTGTTTTCCAACACACCCAGAGAGTAAATAAAGCTATGAATTCCCACACAGACATGCTTAGTGAAACACATCTCAGAAGTATCTTGTGGATCAGTCTTTCCTTTTTTGCAAGCAGAGCATTTGTAACCTTACAGTTTCACAAAACAGTCCTTGTTATGATCGGTTTGTTTGCAGCAACTCTGTTGTTACATTCAAAATGAGGACTAGAAGGATATCAGGAGTTATTGGGTTTTAAGGGGGGAAAAAAATATTGAATTAGCTAGCTTATTGTTGTTATACGCAGACAAATCCAATTTCCTTAGTTTTCAATTTCTTCTTTTCTTTGAAAACAAAGGCTGTATAAATGTTGAAATCAAATTGATCAGCCAAAGATTCCCTTTTAATTCCGAAGTTGAGCTCAAAGTCAATTTCGTGTTTGATTTCTTTGTGAAGTTGGAAGAGTTGGTGAAGTATATCTTGGCTACACTCTCTGTTTCTGTATTTATGCACTAGATAAAGGATGGAGCTAGCTACCCTTTGCAGAGACAACGCATCAAAACTCTCAGCTAGATGAGAGAGATGCATAAGATGGCGCTGTGCGAGCAGCAGCTGGTTACGGGAGCTCTCAACCCTATTTTCCTGCTTTTCGTTTTTTCTATTGTAGATAGGCACTTTTTCTTGTTTTTCCTTAAAGTGGGTGAAGCTTTGTGCAATCGTGCACATGGGAAACCCACTTCTGTGTGTTATTTTTTCTGTAATTAATTAATCTAATTAGTGTGCCCTAGTTTTATTATAAATGAGAGAAATTCTGGCCAAATGTACAGCACCTTACTGTCCCTTACATGAGGAACAAAATGCATTTTAAAATTACAACATTCTTTTCAATGTTGTTTTGTATTTTTGTTTGTAATTGTGTGTCTTGCTTGGTTGTCTTAAGTCGCTTGTATGCCCTATTTAATTGCTCCTTGGGGACAAATAAAGTTTTTCGAATTGAATTGAATAAAATAATACCAAAATCAACAATCATTCCGAACAGACAAACACGCATGTTTTCACTCTAACCACAACAACATATTGTCTGCTGATGTGCTCCACAGGACGGAGTCCAGCAGGAAAACCTCGGTGAGACATTTTTACAACAGGACTGAAAGCAAAATTAGAAACAACACCTTAATCCCCTCAGGATGGGACTCAGTCTCCTTCCGAGGGCCCCAAAGCCCCGAGGTCCTAAAGCCCCGAGCCTCACTCCCAGCGAGTTTTCTACTGATCAGGTCATTTTAATATTAACTACAGTTCCACCCCCACTAACACCAATTCATCTTCCACAACCAGACAATCCCCCAAGCACGTCGCAGGTTGGTCTGCAATACAGGTTAGTGGCCTTCAATTTGAGAAATATTTCTGACTAGGTTTGTATGAAAACCTCAAAGAAAACGTTCATTTAGTACGTCCATCCAATTTAGAATCACCAATTTTAAAAAAATGAGCATGTTTTTGGACTGTGGGAAGAAGCCAGAGTATTCCAAGAAAACACGCAAACTCCATGCAGAAAAATTCCAAGAAGGCCGGGACGCAATCCGGGGATCTTCAAGCTACAAAGAGAAAGTGCTATTTACCAAGCAACTGTGCAGCCCATTGTAGTTTGTACATTACATGAAGATTTTTCTCCTTTAGGGGTTTTTGTAATTGCAAGTATTGCTTTCATCTATTCTACTGTATATAAGATTGCAGCTATATATCAGAATATTATCTACTGGTTTGAAGCAACAGTCTAAATGTTGTTTCTGAGGATTTCCCCAAAATAACAAGAATTCACTTTTCACTAAATCCTCTGAGGACGTCAAAGCTAAACAGTCAAAACACAAAAATGAAACAAAATTCAATATTTCCCGCAAAGCATCTGAGCGCAGACACTGTTGCTCAGGGATCAAACAACCAGATGCTGAAACAATCTTTGAGTCTGTCTCATTGGGAATCCCCGTCTGTCATGTATGTTTCTTTGCTCTTTTTGTTTTCAAAAATCCACGCTCGCATCGACCCTTCAGATCCACCATTGCCGTCTGCTGCAGCCTCCCTGGTGACGGTATGCTTACTGTAACAGAACGCACTATTAGTGTCGACTCCAAAGCCTCTCATTAACCCCCTGTATTGTTTTCAGTGAGCTCCAGACAGCCCACTGTGATAATCTGTCTTAAAGCTCCTACTGAGGACTCCCCACATCGCAGAGCCACTCGTACCACAGCTCAGTAGAACATGTTACATTGGGGAGTCGCGTTGCTTCCCTCCAGGTTCTTCTCCCATGTTCCATCCACCGACTTGACAAGCCATTTCATGTAATTATGAACCTATAGGAGTGTTTTTTTTTTTTTTTAAAAAAAGCCTTACCTCTGTTGCTATAGTTACTTAGCAATAGCTATATTGACTGCAGCAGCATGAGTGGAGGCACTTGGCACGTAAACGTATGTTTGCCGACCAGTGCTTGTTGGGGGAAAGGCACACTGTTTCTTTTCATTTCACTTCAGTAGAACCTGCAAGAGGAGCTCACATTACTTTTGCTCAGCATCAGAAATCTACAATGTTGGTGATTTGATTACTTTTGGCACCAATTAAAGAATTAGGAAGTTTAGTTTTTCCATGAATAATGGTCCTAAGTTGTCATATGCACTATATGGAATTTCAAGTCTGATGACAAATGATATATATATTTTTGTTTTGAATAGTACATACAATGTTCATCTTACAAATGCAAAAATGTTTTCCCCTAACATCTGAATAGTCCATGGAATAAATAAATAAACTGGGCCGTAATGATTTCAGGTTTTCACTACACAAATATTGTAGCATAAAAGAAATTACAGTAAGAACATTATCATGATAATTAAAGCATTTTAAAAAAATAATAATAATGATAGCAGTCAAATTCATCTTTATTTATTACGCCTCTATTTGTTGACAAACAATTACAGTCAAAACATTAGTTTAGGAAAGTGGAGAGAGAGCCCCTGACTGTGCTGGATTATTTATATTATCTTGTGTATTATTAGTATTTACATGATATCTACACTACCATTCAAAGTCTTGGGGTCACTTAGAAATGTTCTTCGTTTTTTTTTTAAAGAAAAGCATTTTTTTTTTCAATGAAGATAACATTAAATTAACTAGAAATCCAGTCTAGACATTGTTAATGTGGTAAATGACTATTCTAGCTGGAAACAGCTGATTTTTAATGGAATATCTCCATAGAGGTACAGAGGAACATTTCCAGCAACCATCACTCCTGTGTTCTAATGCTACATTGTGTTAGCTAATGCTGTTGAAAAGCTAACTGATGATTAGAAAACCCTTGTGCAGTTATGCTAGCACATGAATACAAGTGTGAGTTTCCATGGAAAACATGAAATTGTCTGAGTGACCCCAAACTTTTGAACGGTAGTGTGTGTGCGCTATATATAGTGCTGCGACAAAGTATTTGCCCCCTTCTCAAATTCAATTTTTTTGCATATTTTTCCCTCTTTAAAGTGTAATCATCAAACAAATGTCAATGTCAAAAAAAGATAACACAAGTAAACACAAAATGTAGTTTTTTAAATGATGAAAATAAACTATTCAAAGGTGCCTGGCCCTGTGTGAAAAAGTAATTGCCCCCTAAACCTAATAACTGGTTGGGCCATCCTCAGCAGCAACTACGGAAATCAAGCGCTTTCTAAAAATGGCAATGAGTCTTTCACATCTCTGTGGACATATTTTGGCCCACTCTTCTTTCTCTGGAAAACATGAAATCGCCTGGGTGACCCCAAACCTTTGAACGGTTGTGTCGATAATATTCAGGCTGAGGCCACCATGTTCCCGCTGTGCTGCACTCATCTAGTGGTAATTATAGTGAGATACCATTTGACATTCTTGTTTATCAGGTATCACTCAGTACTAAGGTTTTGACTATATTCTCTGGTGGACATGCTCATGGACAGTTGTGGACACACAGTTGTCTACCTTCTAGACACAAATTTTACATTGTGCACAGACAAAGAGTTCTTAGTGGACTTGGGCAGATGATGAAAGATGCATCATATGGACTCCAGTGGACCGTTGCATACTCACTTGCCACCACTGCTGTAAAATATTCACTCTTTTAGTAATTTGGGGCTGAAAGTAGCGCTGTCAGTCTGTGAAATACTATCTGGTGTGATTAAAGTGGGGAGCTGTTCACAGTTAGATTATAGGCCATCACATTTTGTTATGACTTGTTGTCTTACACGGTTCACGTAGCCGTCGTCACTAAGTCTGTTACCCTCTTTTGATTGTACAGAGTGACTGAGAATCGGTGTTCATGAAAGACATCCTGTCTCTGTGTAGCTGTGTGCTGCTTTGATGTGACGGTGGAGAACAAACTAGTTGAAATGAAAAAATATGGAATGGAAACTCTAAATTAAACGGAACGAAGCTCACTTTTGTTGCTTCTCCTTATTAAACAAAGTGTTCAGATGTATTATTAAAGACTCTCTCGCGGCACATGAACACATCAGAGCAATAAGGCTTCAAATCTAAAGCAGCAAATGGGAGAAAACGTGAATCCAGCAGTAAGATCCTTGAATGCTGTCATAAAACATGTATGAAGTAAAGATTAACAGTAAATCCACCACAGAAGTTAAACTGCAGAGATGGATACACTACATTTGTCATCATTCTCATCTTTGCTTTATTTCACTGTAGGGTTGAACAATTTGGGGAACATATCTAACTGCAGTTTCTTTTTTGGTTTGCATTTTTAAAGTTAGGGTTAGGGTGTTCACAGTAAGATAGATTTAAAACATGTCAAAAGTGTTACCGTCACACAGCTTTTAAAACCACCGACACAAGCGAGAGATTAACCTCAGATGTGCAGAACAAAGATCCCACATTGCAGCGTTTATGCTTTGATAACATTGTCGTTTCTCTCAATGAGCCATACAGGGATAGCTCATTAATCAAAGCTGTGTATAGATGCCAGAAAAGCTGGTCCAGATATCTGTATGAATAATTTCTATGTATTTCATGTTAATGAAGTTTGATTTTCTGCAACCTGTCAGTGTAAAGGTTTTATAAGCTTCATATGAATCTTATCTCAACTGTGTGGGAGCAGTGATATAATGTAGCCAATGGAGGTAGCGTGAGCACATCCACTACTATATTTAGTGTTACAGTTCAAGTGTTGACTTAAAGTGAATAGACTGAAGCTATGCAAAGGTCTGCAGGTCTTGAAGGGGCCGGGCCCATCCCCAGATTCTCATGGTCGTCCTCGAGCGAGCGCTGCCAAGGCCTCCCACCTCTCATATCAGAATTATCGGTTCTACTCTGCTGATCAATGCCTGAGCCATCACGAGCCTCACGGCGAGGTCGTACATATGTTTGCGTACAGGTATTTATAACGCTCGTCTGCCCCTCGGTGAGGCTTCAACACATGACGGAGGCTTTGTCTTTTCAGAAAACCAATCCGTGTCAGTGCCTTTATTGACAATCCTCAGCGCTGCATCCTGTTAATTTATTGATGAACATACTCTGCCTTGAAGTCATGTTTGAAGCGGTAGCCATCGTGCTCGCCTCTCGCATCAAGAGGGAACAAACAATCGACGCTAATTGTGCCTGCCATTTTCAGGAATACTTTTGATCTGCAGGTCAGATATGGATTGGGAGAGGTTTGATTCACAGATCATATGTGGGCATAGAAACCTTCACCCACCATGTGAGCAGCGCCTCTTTGATCCAGCAGTGAATACACCTCCAACTGCTCCTGAACGGAGATTTGGCATTGACATTACAGTTCACAGGAGTCTCAAAGGGCCACAGTGTTCTTCAGGGCTTAAAGTGAGAAAAAAATCCTGAGCCTGAACTTCTAAGATCCAATTTATAGTGTCAATAAACGTATTTAAATGTGTTTTAAAACGCATTAAAACACAATATATATGAGATTCTATTAATTCAGAGCAAATATGAGGTCATCTGGTGGAAATAATGCCCATTATGATCCCACTATTTTATTGTTGCTCAAATGTAAAACCTTACTCGGCCAAAACTTAAAGCATTTTAGAAAGTGCCCCAAGTCAGATTTTTTTTGTGTTGATGTTTCAATACCACATCACTATAATTGCAAAGATTTATTTTAGTGTAAAGGGGAAAAAATCATGAAAACCAAGTACATGTATTATTAATAACTTTTAATAATTTTTATCTCTTCAGTAAGAACTGAAAACAACACCAACCACAACAAAACTGCTACAAAACTATGCTGCTTTCCTTCATACGGCACAATTTTTACTTACAACATTATCTCAAGTGTCAGTCTCAAGAGAATATTAAGTGCTTGGAGAATACTGTTTGAAAAAGTCATTTCTTTTTTCGTTTTTGCTTTGTTTGTGAATTTTCTGAACATTTTCTTTTTAACATGTTCAAAATGTTGTTTGTTGAAATAAACTGCAAAACACAGACAACAGAATGAACTTGTTTAATATTCTCTGGAACACTACAAGAGAATAAACTGTCATGTGTCACTTGCTATACCAACTTTGTATTTAATCAGGTAATAAAAGTACTAGTATTAACTCTTTAATGCAATTTTAGTTATTGCCTCACAATATAAGATTCCTCTGAATAAGTTGATCATGATGCTGACTCTCTCAAACTCTGTAACTAGCAAAGAAATTCGGGCCTTCCTGATCTGGTTTATCTGGGTCCTGGCGGCAATGGACTGCTCATGCTGAAGAACTTCTACTCTGGCCTTTTCCTCTGGAGTCAGCCCATTTCTCACAAAGATGTGATTAAGAAGCCCTCTGTAGCACATAACCACACATACGCATGTTAGTAACTGCTCATTTGATACACCTCAATAATCTGTGTGATTAGTTTAAATCATTTGATTTTCAACTTGAACTGACACACATTTTGTTTGTTTTTGATAAGGGAAAAAATGTATTCACTGTATAATTTGTTCAGTTGGCTTTCAATTTAAATGTTTCTATTTTTTTATCTATATTTTGGGAAGAAAAAACGGTGAAAAGCAGGCTAAGAACATTCTTATTTAACTACCTATCCATTATTCATTTCACACAACCCATACGTTCATTCTGTTCTTACTAACAATATTTGCTTAAGATTGGAGAGTTTTTGTTTGTGGCTAGACATCATTTAGATGCATAAGGTCAGAAAATCTGCTGAGAGCTATTTAACTCATTATTACAAACATCCTATATGTCCTCAAATAAAAAAGGTTAATATCACCTAAGCTACATTCAGTTTGTGCATATTTAACTAAACAGATGTTCTGAGGAAAATAATGGGACAAATCCGTATGGCTTGATGTTTGATTTTTTTTCCTTTCAAAATAAAAGCCAGCAAACTAAATAGCCGTTTCCTTTTTTCCTTTTGCCGTTGTAAAACACATAGAAAATGCTTAAAGATTAAGAAATCAAACAAAATCAACAACTTCTGTTTTGTTACTTTTTAAAATTCAATACGTAAGCCCGTTTGTTTTTATTTTGTGGCGAAACCATGGGGATTGTGGGACATGCACGCGCATCGCCACTGACGCACTTACGCCAATGGGGCGAGTCAACACACCGCGGCTCAGGGATCGCGGCAGCGGCTGCTCTCTTTGTTAATCAGCAGAGACACATACTCTCTCCTCTGTCACACAAAGTCTGAGCAAACTTTAGTATCTGCGTCTTTGGGCTAAACACAAGCTCCAACGCTATTGACCAGTGATCAGCTGCTCGATTCTTCACCGCACCACTCACAGATTGGAGCTCCGTGCGCTCTGGAGAGACCAGGCAGCCACAGGGCTGGGACACGTGGAATGGGTATACAGTCCAAGCAGAAATAAAATAAATAATATGCAATATATATCAATGTGTGTAATTCCCTTTAAATATAATTACAAAAAACACCAGCAAATTTGGATTTTGTTTGTGGGATACTGTTATTTCTTATCAGTGGCTCAGCAGCACTGACGATGCCGAACCAAGAGGGCGCAGCATATCGTGCGCCCAGCAGTCGATGCGCACTCGCAGTTAGAAAACTGTAATTGTATAAAAGTTCTATCAGAAAGCCGCATGCCTGGACAGAAGGTGTATATTTTTTAATGTAGGATTTGGAGTTTGATTGATTAAAGCGGAGCAACTGAATGCACAATGACGCACATGCTTGGAGCCTTCTGGACGGAGATGGAGGAAATTTTTTCAATGGTACATTTCCATGCGCCGGAAATCCGGCGCGGCGCCGGAAAACTTTAAGCCCTGGTTCTTGGTGGAAGCTAATGCTGCCTGGATACAAAGCTAATAGGATTTACAACACTGAGTTGGACTAAAACAACCCCCCCAAAAAAAAGTTCTCAAAAGAGCAACAGCAGCAACATGAACCATGAACCTGCCATTTACCCAGCGGCTTTAAAGCATATTTCTTGTTTATTGTGCGTTGAGTTTTCCTTTTATTGTTTGGACCAGTTTTAAAGATCAGGTTGCAATTTTTAGTCCAACTTTCTGCCGACACACAATTTTCCTGTGTACTGAGAAATTGTTACCCATATTTAAGATCAGTTTGCTCCTAAAACTCTGGCTTCCTTGACAACAGCCTGTGTTTCTGGGACCTTGCTGTTGGAATCAGTTTTATTTATTTAGCGGTGGGACGCGATTAAAAAAAGATCTAATTAATTAGAGGCTTTGTAATTAATTGCATTTTTTCAAATGCCAATATTTGACACAATAAGCAAAGTTTTTCGATTCAAATAAATGTTGACTGAAATCAATGAACATACATATATGTGAACTTAAACAGCAAAAACATGAATGTTTTATTTATGTTTATCTGCATTTTTCATCTGTCTGCTACATTCACAGATTACTGCAAACTCAATGTGGAATTATAGCGATTATAATCACCACTTTAAGACTTTTTGTAAACTCAAGCACTTTTAATATCTTGAACAGTGGTCTATTATGGGATGGCTACACCGTTAGCCAGTAAAAAGGACTGTCATAGCTAACATTAGCTCTGGTGCTAACAGCATGAGCTTGACATTTCAGTGACCCCAAACTCTTGAACGGTGGTGAACATGTCAGAGTACATCCATCACACACTTCATACGTTTTTGTAAACAATCTCTTCAGCTGATTAAATCTATGTGTGACGACTGTTGTCTCAGCCTGTGAAATCAGTGTTTGTTAGACTTTAAAAAGAGAAGTCTGACTGTGGTTTGGCATGAGCTCTCGCGCGATTTCGGAACGAGATTTGCGTTCTAGCGTCCTGAGATTTGGATACAGACCACAACAAAGCGATCGCCAGGTAATGTGGAGGTTTTCGTTTACTTCTCATCACTAGTATGTTGTGGGACACTCATTGAGACTATCTGAGCTGGTCAGTGTGGAGCAAAAGCACGTTAGGGCGGACTTTGACGCGGGGGGGGCCAGCTGCCCCATACTTTTTGCTAGCTGAGCTGCTAGCTGAGCTGCTAAGCTGCCTGCCTGGCTAAATACTGGAGCTATGTCGAAAACTCATTTCTCCGTCACTCACATGTATGAAATTACATATGGAAACAGACCCCAGGTTGAAAAAAAACGAAGTTCCCCTTTAATTTTAGACAGGAACGGGTTAATCGACAGGAAAGTACGGCTGAGGTGGGGAGACATAAATTAACCTAGATAGGCACCCAGTCGATAAAAACAAACGCACATGGCGTTATCTGTCAAAATAGCAGCGTTGCGGCCCTAATCACAGCGTAATCTTTTAAACTGACAGTGTAACGGCCCGGTACGACAGCGCAACTGCCCGTTACGCTGAAATGCGCTGGCGAGAACCCTGATGAGGATGCAGATCTGAATCGGTCATCTTCACCTCAGGCCAGATTTCTACACCGACGTCTGAGTCAAATCAAACCAATGAGTTCTCTCTAGGAAATGAGCCACATACACACAACACTGCTTTGTCACCTCCAGTGCAGCTCTGCTAACAGAAGCCAACTGGTCTAATCCTGTTTTCTTACCCTTTGACCCCCGTTGCAGCGGTATAACCGGGTTTAGGGCTGCCTGTGCTGTGGTTCTTCTTGGTGGAGAGGTCCAGGACACCGTCTGAAGATAAATACAGAAGAACAAAGACAAAATTTTGAGATTAGATAAGATTAACACAACACAATTAATATTCTAAACCAGGAGTGTCAAACATGTGGCCTGTGGGCTAAAACCGGCCCTCCAGAGGGTCCAATTCGGCCCATGGGATGACTTTGCAAAGTCTAAAAATAACAGAGAAGACATTAACTGCAGATTGTAAATTTGCAAAACTATAAATTTAAAATGACTTCTGGATCATGACAAGTTGTTTTGATCATAAAGTAATACCAGGTTGTTCATTGTTCTTTTGTTGCTCTGTGTCTCATTTTTTAAATCTTTTGTCTTGTTTTTTTTTTTGTCTGACTTTGTCTGACTTTTGTCATTTGTCTCATGTTCTTGTCATTTTGTGTTTCCTTTCTGTCTTGCTTGTGTCTTTGGTCGTATTTTTGTCATTTTGTGTTTGCTTTATTCGTTGTTTTGCATGTTTTTGTCTCGCTTGTGTCGTTTGTTCATTTTTTGTAGTTTTGTGTCTTGTTTTGTCATATATTGTCTTGTTTTTGTTATTTTTCGTCTTTTTTGTTGCTTTGTAACTTTTTGTCAAATTTTTTGTCTCTTTCATTTTGTTTCATGTCATTTGTCTGATGTTTTGTCATTTCATTTCTTTTGTTGCTTTTGTTTTGTTTTTGTAATATTATGTTTTTGTCTTTTTTTGTCTCTATCAATTTCATCATACAATAAAATACTATATCACTCAGTTCCAGATACCTGTGACTAAATGTTTTGTGTCTTTGTAGACACTTTGTAGACTAGGGATGGCCCGAATAGTGGTTTCTGGTCTCCGGATATTCGGGCCCTATTAAAGGTGAATATCCGAATATTAGTTCTGCCCCGGTCTCCCAGACCGGAGGAGAGCTGCCTGAGTATTTGGATCCATTCGTCTGGTCTCCCGGACGCAAATTTTGCACACTACCTTCGTTTTGTCTTCAGTTAAACTGAAGAATTCCCAAACAGCGGAGGTCTTCGGCATGTTGTCTTGTGTTTATGCAATGAAGTGAAGCGTGACGTCAGAGTCGGCAGCCACCCGGCCATTCAGGTGGTGGTAACAAAAACGAATGGAGGAGCCGAGATGAGCCGAATACAACGGGATAAGCCAAAGTGGGCCGAAGGCGAAGGGAAGAGATGAGCTCCGAATATTCCTATTTTCGTCTGGGGGGAGGAGGGAGTGATCGCATAGGCATATGTGTATATGTTTGTGATCACACGACGGGATGAGCAGATATGAGCCAAAGGCGGAGGAAAGACAGTAACGCCACGTAATCGTTACATCAGACCGGCGCAGGGGCGGGGGGAATATTTGGATACCATAATTAATATCCGGATACCGCCGTCACGAATGAATATTCGGGTCCAGCCCTATGTAGACACTGTGATCTGTAAGTTGTAATGTGTAAATAATAAACTGAAGTATCATGTTGTTGATATTGAAGAAATTACAGTTTGTTCATAATGTTTTGTAACAGGCTAATTCCCTAAATGTGAACATTTTTGCACTAAAACAGAAGAAAATTGAATTGTAATAATTTATCAGTTATGCTATGATTTTTCTGGTCACTTCAGATCA